>NC_143565.1:113020961-113328269 GCF_054136105.1 Typopeltis vanoorti | reverse complement strand
ATACTCTAACAAATGATTGAGAACAAATACTGTTCTTCCATGAAGCAACATAACACTCCTATACCTATAACACTCGAATAGTATTAACTGATCATTACAAGCGTGTACGTGAATAAACAAATATAGATAGATAGAACAAAAAATTGGCAAAATAAAATGTAGTTTATCTATAGAACACAATATACTTAGTTCGAAATACATTTGTGGATAAAGAAATATCCACAGTGTTATAGAAATACATAACTGCTATTAAAAGTCATACAAAAAACAAAGGGTGTTTTCACTATATATTATTTAAATTCCAGAATTAAGCTTAATTATAAGAAAATTTCACTTAATTATGCGATATATTTTATACAAAATTTTATTTTTAACTTTATACAGAATCTGTATGGAGATGCATATAACAGACGAAGTGAATTGATACAACTTTATCAGATTCTAATGAGATACTTCAAAGCCATTATCAATATTATTAAAAAAATGTATACAAATATTTAATCCACTGAAGATATTGGAAGAAAATATAAAATTTATTAATTTGACTTATTTTAACGAATCGCATTAATTATAAATACATTAATTTTCTTATGAAGGCAATATGAAACTCCCTGGCAGTGCCACCAAATGATCAGCTTTTGATACAAGCAAAGATCACTCACCGGTCCTCGAAGTAACTTTCAGATATAAAAACACGTGATTACACCGTTGTTTCTTCCCCGAATTCTCGTAAACAAGTCAGGGGCAGCGTTCCCATGTTGAACCTGGAAAATTACACCCAGACGATAGGGAGGAAATAGCGGTTGTATGGGGGGGGGAGTGGTTTACACATGTTAACCTTTCGTCACATAACGGCAACCATATAGACCCTAACGCAGGCGGCAAACCTTCAATTTCGAAGTGAACACTACTAGATAATATCCGAGGGGTTTTGCAGGGGGGAGGAAGGATTACCTAGTATGTACCACCGCTACTATCATTAAGTCAGGACAGTGCCTTGTATGGCTGAAAGTAATCGAGTTCCCACGCATGATCCCTTCGAGTTTTTCTCCAGTCTGACTGGGTCCTCTCTATATATAAACAGAAAGTCACTCTAAGATAAGCTGGGATTTTTTTTTTTTATCCTGAAGTCATGATTATATGACTTACAGACTTGTTTATTTGTATTACTAGGCGCCTGATGTTTTATGATTTCCAAGACAAAGATAAGTGGATGGAGAGAAAGAATTAAATACATAAAAAAAAAACGCTCCTTATACATTTCATTATGGTAGTATTTTCTACTAATAAGGAATATTTGATTTGTGAGAATTATTTTTTTCTTAAAATATTAAAACAGTATTTAGCCTGCACTCAAGTTTTGAATATTTACAATGACAGTCATTTGATGCCTATATTTTTATTGTAAAAATAAATAAAATAAAAGTTGATGCTATCGTTTACAAAGTATAAATGACAAGCTCTTAAAAGCATTTTATGAATTTTAGTAAAATATTGCCCTTGGGACAAGTAGTTTTATTTACAACTATTCTATTTGGTTTCTAAATTCATATATATTATTTAAAAAAATAGATTGGGTATCATAAACGCAGTGATATCTCCTAATCTTAAGTATTTTAACAGATAACTTTTAGCAACAAAGAAATAAATGCTTTCAATTGCGAAACTCTTACAAAATGGTTAACTCTGTTTTTACTTCTACGAAGTATATGCAAATAACAAATTACCTATAAAATGGACAGATGTATTTTCGTTACTAATAGCTGATCACTTTTATAAAATGCATATTCAAAATATATCCTGGAGAAAAAAAGCATTAAATTTTATGATCTAATGGAAAACTAAAAAATATTTGAATTTTTTTTAAATCAAAATATTAATTCCTAATGTCAAAAAGTTAGTTATACAGGGTGTTCGGGATAAATTTGACATATTTATAATTAATTATATTTTTCCGTAAGTTACATGTATTAACACACACTTCTCTTCATTTAAAAGTTTGGACCCTTCTTCATTCATATACAAGATGTCAGAAAGGATGGATAGCTGGAACCCACCTGAATCATGGAAGAGAATAACTTGTATCATGATGATTCGTGCCCGCCATCAAAATAAGGATATTACGACTGCTGCCCAATGCTCCCTGAATACAGTAAAAACAATCAGGCATGAACTAGAGACTTGCAATGGTGACTACGAGGATGTAGCAAGAAGAAAGATCCCTAGCAGACGATCTGATTGCGTTCGTACAGCAGAATTCCTCGCAAATCTGCAGGAACAGGTGTTGAAGAACCCTGGCATTGGAATTCGGGCTTTGTTCGTGGAGTTGCTAACTGTAGTCAAGCCCTGGATAACAAGGGTAGCCAATGGTAGGCCGTATGTATGGCAGCAGGATTCGGCCCCTTGCCACACCTCTGGGAAAAGTCAAAAATGGTTGTCTGAAAATTTCTACGATTTCACCAGTCCAAATGTTTGGCCTCCGAACTCCCCAGACCTTAACCCCATGGATTATTTTGTATGGGGCGCAGTTGAAAAAGACACCAATCGCACTTCCAGTAATACAAAAGCCCAGTTAATGGATAAAATTAAAACAGTTTTTGCGGCCCTTCCCAGGGAGACTGTAGCATCAGCTTGTTCGAGGTTCCGAAGCAGAATTGAAGCTGTGATCGATGCTAATGGTGGTTATTTTGAGTAAATCTTGTTGATAGTATTGTAATTAACTCTGCCTGTAATGTTTTTTTGTCAATTCATTAAATTTAATAGATACAAAGAAGATTTTCTTTTTCCTTACGAAACTGTCAAATTTATCCCGAACACTCTGTATTATCGCAACTAAAAATAACATAACCTCTAGTTGAAGAAAATGAGTTATTTCTTCACACAAATTGTATTTATCTTCATGTTGATAACTTTTTGGTATATAATACGCAAATAAATTTTATATTATTAAATATTTCGGGTATTGTATATCCCTATAAATACGTTCGTATAATAAAAATCGTTAAATATTTAATGGTGTAAGTACAAATTGATCACTATTATATTGGGCATTATATATTACATATGTTAATACTTAAATGGAAAATGCATTTATTATAATCAATATTTAGCAAAGAATAATGTTAACACTTATATGGAATTTTATTTTATTTTAAGCTAAATGTTGATTACAATAAATGTTTTTCCCATTTAATTGTTAACATAATTTTGACATACCTTATATAATATATATATATATATATATATATATATATATATATATATATATATATATATATATATATATATATATATATATATATATATAATCTCCGATAAAAAGATTAAATAAATATAAATAAATATGTATGAAAAAAACTGATTATTTATTTAACAGTTTACACTGTTTTTTCATTTCATTCTTAGTCTAATTACAGAAATGTCAAGTCATATTGCACATTAAATGACAATTTTTATATTTAAAATTTTATTATATTAAAATATTAATAGTGTATTAAACTTTCTTCATAAATATTTGAATTAAAATCTTTTATTAATCGAATATTCAAAATAAAAATAATTATTTTTATACTTATAACATTAAATTAAAAATATTAGTTCATATAAAGTTGACTGCGTCGAATAAATTGTAATATAGCCTCTTTTGACACCCTTTGTGAGAAGTAAAATTGAATAACCTGAATTGAAAATAACACAAATTGAAGTTTGTGTTATTTGCATGTAGTTGGGAAACACTGGAAGTAAGCAAGCAAGATTGCCCTTATTGATCACACAGGGAAAAGGGAGGAATTCTGAAACCAGAAACGTTGCGATTAACTTCTAATGTGTGAGTGAGACGGTATTTGGTTATGGTTGACAGCAGAAGCGAGACCAGCTGCCAGATAAGATATTGACACAATGAACATACGCGCGTGCTATGACAAAGAGAGGTGGGAGAAAAACATGAAGTTGTTTCCTTTTAAACAAGGATTTTTCTCTTTCGTATAGTTTTTACTTATTTCCACCTCCTCCCAGATAAAAAAAAATATCAAAAACAAAGAAACAAAACACTTGTTTGTGTCTCTGATATACACGTCAACAAATTCTTCCACTTCACAAGTTTCTAAGTCGATCTAAAACTTTCTTTTCAATGTGCGGTCTTTCACCTTATGTCTGGCCTAGTTACGACGCACGAGCGCTTGTCCGTGCCACCCTTCCTGATCGAACGACTTTTCCAGAACCGAGAAGGCTATAGGCAACTGATTTAATTTCAATCCCCCCCCCCTCCAAGCATAAAAAAAAGCTACATACTTTCGAGACAGCTTGTTTCGTGGAAAGATGTCTGAGGCCGAGAGTATGGCACACAACTGCTAGCCCGCCAGGCATGTACAGCGCCTTAAATGGTTGCAACAGAGCCCCATCTAGTGACCTGATAGCAATTATGGTACAATTACATTTTAGCATTAACGAGAGATTCTGGGCGAAGGCTACCCACAAAATTCTCCTGTCGTGCTCCAGAGACCAACGCCTGCAGCAAAGAATGAACCAGTTGAACCAGAATCCACACCACTTTGAGATAAGAAATTGTACGAGCGAAATTAGTTCGACTACTTCATTTGATATTTATCGGCTACGTAAAAAATAAACATTAGGCTATTAAGAAATAAACAAAGCAAAAGATTTTTCATCCACTGAAGATATCTAAAGATGATCTCCAACCAAAGCAACTTAAACGTCACAAAATTATGGTATTCGGTTATCTTTTAGCATTTTAAATTTTGCCCCTTTCCAACCACTACAGGTTATCGCCATTAATCCGTCAATAGTGATGTCTATCTTAAGTTTGATTTAAAGCTCATCATTTTTATAGTTGTTTTGGGGGCTGTAACACTACAAAACGAAAGTGGTTCATTGACTGTGTACAGTCGACTTTTATAGTCCAGACTCACTTTCCATAACTTGAATATGGAACTGTTTCAGATTTGTAAACCATCCACTTGGTCTACAATTTTTTTTTTTTTTTAATTTTCTCCCATCCTACTGTAGGTTTTTTTTTTTGTTGTTGTTAATAAAATGGTAATTTTTTCTTCGAGTGGACTCGAAAAATTGAAATCATATGCTAACATTTTATTCTTGAATGTATTGGAACTATCAGGCACAGTGGCGGCTCGGGACTTGAAATCGTGGGGGTGCTGCAACTTTCGAAATATACACACACACTGTAAGTACAGTGTATACATGTTTGGATAAAATATCAAAATTATGGTAAAAATTTAAAAAAAAAAATTAAGCATGAGAAAATATTGTTTAATATCGATAAAATTATACAGTTCGGTATAATTCAAATTTACTTAAAAATAAAATCCATTATCATAACCACAATAATGTTATAAAATAAAAACTATAACAAATCTTTAATTGTAATGTCCAAATATTTAAAGAGACGAAGTAAACACGATAAGCACCACGAACACTCTACTACTGGCGCAAACTGCATGTAAACAACAGTGGAACTGCGCGACCCACAGTGCCGCATTACGCTAATAGCTCGCATCTCACTATCACGTGCATATACTTGCGCTGTAGCAATATGACACTGTGGTAAACACAATGCTGCTAGCGCCCTCCTAAGCGTTACAAAATGGATTTTTATTATTTTTTATACAAACTAAGAGAATAGTATAGGATTGTTGATGATAAAATTAAATATTACAAGCAAATATAAAGAAATGTATTTTGTTTCGAGAAAAATTGGGGATGCACGAGACGCCCCTGATCAGGCAAATAGCGATCAAGAGGTAGATGTCCAATAAAAAGAAAGAAATAAATAGAAAAACATTAACCGTTGTGCATATGACCTGAGTGACCATCTTTTAAGTTCTCCAACCAACAGGCTATGAACTCGATCAAACCCTACTGTGGTATTTGAATATTTGTGAGAGCCTGTGATTTTCGTTGCCTCATGTAGGACTACACACCCTGCTTATTGAAGGTACTGAAGCTCCGTAAACATGTACGATCTTTGTCGGATGTTTTTTTTTTTTTTTTTTTAAAGGACTAATATCCAAATGAGATCTTATAGTGAGTTGCTGAACGAAAAATCTTGAATGTGCCAATTAATTAGTTAAGCATAAGGCCAAATCTTACGCATTACCTTAATTTGATATAAATAACGACGTTTATGACAAGCTCAGCTGTTTATTACACGGTAAGCAAAAATTAAAGCGATTTACGAAAATATTTTCTCCCTTAATAGGGAATACTCATAAGGTTTTATTTATTGGAAAATTAGTCTTATCAGTGAGTAATTCTGAAAAGGAGGAAGTCACTTATCTCAATAATCTAGCACTTTGTATTAAAAATATTATATTATGATATTAAATTATCGAAAATATTAGGGTCTTTAATTATATTTAAAATTTCCCAGAGAATTTGAAAATAATTTTATACACCTACTATTATATTGCATCTAAGAGCACTATCAATCATTTCCAGAGACACAACATTAAAGAGAAATTCTGATCAATCGACCGTGAGATGCGGTGATTGATTCATTCAGTCCAATATCCTTGGAGGGTAATGGATGGCAATGCTGTAGCCAATGAAGTTCTAACTGAGGCTCGGCTATTGCTGTTACCTTCCTGCCATGATCAGAGCTTTAATTGCTCAATAACACCTTATTCATACACTGTCCTCTACAGATAACGGGGAAGATGAAAAGCATTCTTGCTTCGCCCCTTTAAGCCAGTCCTTATAAGGACTATAAGGACAACATTAAAGAAATAGATATTGGATTGAATTAATACCGTTGGAGGGTAATTGGATACCAATGCTGTAGCCAATGAAGTTCTAACTGAGGCTCGGCTATTGCTGTTACCCTATTGCCATGATCAGAGCTTTAATAGCTCAATAACTTTATTCTTACACTGTCCTCAACAGATAACGGGGAAGATAAAAAGCATTCTTGCTTCGCCCCTTTAAGCCAGTCCTTATAAGGACAACATTAATATTAATAGTATACATACAAGTGATTTTTTTTTTTAGATTTTTAGTCTTTTCAAAAGTCAGTAGCCATTTTTTTTTTTTACGATTTGTTTGAATATCATTGCTGGGCATCTGCAAAGGAGGGAAAACGGGGCCCCCTCCCCCTGCGTCGGATCTACTTGTGAAATCTACTATAGGGCTTATGTTCTATATTAGAACAGATTGTTACAATGAAAGTTCATGACCCACACACTCAACATTCTATAGGATCTACTTTGTAGGGAGCAGTTTGTGAATAGCTAGTTGCTCATTGTTATTTTGTACGTGAAAATACAGAAGTCATTTCAGCCACAAACTGTTGGGATGCAGTCGAAGATAACGTGAGTGAGAACAACACGATATTCCTTGTATATATTACTGAATATTTTTTTTTACTTTTTTCTCTTCAACAACCATTTAAAGCCTGAGCAAGTTAGTGATAAATGCGTCTCTTCTTTCCTCTACATTTCTAGTGACGTCATTTATTTATACAAGATAATTAAACATCGTGATCATTAGCACAGAACAGCATTAAATAAAAAAAATGACAATACCCGCTACAAGGTTTTCATTTCCCCTTACAATGTTTACAGTTGGATGACCCTAAGCGACTCAAGGAAGTCTGCTTGACTACTTCTACAAGTGCCTTCTCTTCCGGATTCAGACATCGCGGAAGAGAAGACTCTAAATGGTAGCATCACGCTGAATGTAGAGAAGATCGAGAATATGCAAGACAATTAGGTCATCAGGCTTTTACTGCATCGACGCTGATGTTCAACTTCAAATAAACCGAAACGCAGTACTAATTCTGAGTGCAAGAATGCCACGCGAAGCCAGACAATGAAAACAATGGAATGATTACTTAGATGTCCGTTTCCCGTTCTTCTGTTAGCAGTACCATTTACTGATGACATTATCCTTTGTTTTAGGGGTTGTTAACGTTCACTCATTCTCTTCTCCTTCCCCCAAACGCCAACCCCATCGAATTAGACAGACGCGTGCTGGTATTTGTAAGGTGGAAGATAATGAGTTTGACCACTTCCTGGTCTGAGTTAAATTAAAAAGGCTTCTGAAGAAGGCGAATGATTTGCTGGGGGGGGGGGGTAGGCAGACGCACTGGTCCGATGCGAGTGTGGGCGTGGTTACTGGTGTTCGTGCTGCACCCCACTCGAAAGATTTATTCAAGTATTTTTCAGTTGTTAGTTATTGAAGTTCGCTATAACAGCTTAAATTTTATGGCTTTAATAGTTTCTCGATGAAGTTTAACTGTAAAGTGGAGTGGTTTATAGCTTTCCTCATCCCGGCACAATTACATCCTGTTATATTCTTTAATTAACAAAGTTGATTGTTCACTTGACATTGAAATTATAGATTATAAAATTACAAGAAAAGAATAGTCATAACTGTTTGCTTACCCCCCTCTTCCCTTTTCAAACAGAAATTTGAGGAAAAAAGAATTTAATAAAATTACTGAAGTGTTGAGGTCAGTTGTGTAATACTTCTCCATCCAGCGCACTGTTGCTGCACCACCAGGTGGCACCAGCGAAGAAGTCATCCAACCTTCAGGACGGTTGATTTCTACACACGTTAAAAACCGGTTTATTATTTTCACAGAATGTACGATAATAAAAGCCAAGTACGTTTATTAAATCCTTTACTAACAAGCATTACTTATAAAATGGCCAAATGATGGAATTCGGCACCGATGGAACAGTTTTACGTAATCTTATTAGCACCAGGAATTATTTTACAGTACCTGGCAAGAGCTTAAGTGAGGGTTAATGGCTTCACCTCGTGCTTTTCGATCCGAGTTATGACCCTGCTGCTATTTACGAACATTTTTAGCTAAATTTGTAGGTGAATATTTCCAGCCATTTATACTCGTTTGTCATTAATACTCGCCTTTAAGTTGACATTTTACTTACTGACCGAGTTGGCTACTTTATGAGCGAACATTGTCATCTACAATACTTATTTCTTCATGCTTTCCTCTCACCTACGACTTAACTGAAAGTAACGAAGAGGTGGAGATTTAAAACAACACAATGGCTAGCGTACCTTAACGATAGCGGGAGGAACCGTGAAAAGCAAATGGTTGAAAGATAGATGAATGGTTGTGTTTACAAGATTAACACCCCGCCTCCTTGTAGAAAAGGAATTTAGGGTAGAGGCGTTTCGAGAAGTGTAAGACAGATATATGGATCCTTCACAAACTTTGTAGAGTTTTTTTCTTCTTTTTGTTGTTATTTGGACAATAAAAGTTAATTCTGTAATGCAGTATTAACATCTTGAGATGATACGGTAGGAATGACCCAATCCCACTAGAAATTCCACATTGTTAATACTGTTAATTTTATCTGCTTATGCGATTTCTATATCATTTTACATAATGGCGAATTTATTCAACGATTAAACTATTTTTTTTTATTAATAAATCATAAATTTTAAACAAAAAAAATAAAATTGTGTGTTAATATAAATAATCAAAACCATGCTGTGCACATCAACGAAAGATTAAATATAAGCAGTATATTCATTTATTAATATATAAATTTGTTAATTTTATTAGGGTAATAGATGGCAATGCTGTAGCCAATGAAGTTTTAACTGAGGTTCGGCTATTGCCGTTACCCCATGAC
This sequence comes from Typopeltis vanoorti, assembly GCF_054136105.1. NCBI lineage: Eukaryota > Metazoa > Arthropoda > Arachnida > Uropygi > Thelyphonidae > Typopeltis > Typopeltis vanoorti. The sequence goes on along the minus strand of NC_143565.1, from coordinate 113,318,628 downwards.
CAGAGCTTATAGCTCAATAACACCCTATCCACACATTTTCTTCTACAGATAAAGAGGAATATGAAAAGCATTCTTGTTTCACTCATCTAGCAAAAAAAAAAAAAAATAAATAAAATAAATGCACACGGATTTTAGGATCTCTTATGTAACTGACTACACAGACAATTCTTTGCAATGGGTAAAGGGATGGCGGTGAAGGGAACATTTAATAAATATAATGTTGCGCTGTTCACAGGATGGAATTTGCCCTTGACACAGGTATCAAAGGAAATAGGAAGGAATGCGATTAAATAGACACACCCGTTCTGGACCTGCTGTCGAGGAAAATTACGAAGTGCGGTAAGACAGTAAAAGAATACTTTTCCTCTGTTTATCCCCACTGTTTTTCCAGTTCGTTGTTGCTAACTAGTAGTGTTGGTAGAAGTTATTATTCTTCTGCTGGATACAAATATTTTACTAACAAATTGCCACAGTTTCCTGGTTTTGTATTTTAAATATCAGGTGTCAATTGCAACATCAAGTTATTTGGATGATAGAACGGTCATTTTCTTTAGCAAATAACTGTGGGGGGAAAAAAGTCAGTGAATGAAGAGGAGAAAATAAAATCACATTTTATATATTAATAAAGAACTTGAGTTTTGAATTTGGTAGCTTCAATTTTTCATTTGTTGTACAAATCATGTATGAAAGTCATAGTTTGAGATCCCATTCATATGAACAAAATTAGTTTCCAACAATCCAGTGAGTCAAAAGAAGCACTTTTCCCTCTTTAGGGAGTAGTTTGCTTTAGTAAACAGTTTACTATGCAAAGGCAAAACTGAAACACGTCATAATTAAAACTCACAGGTAAAGACGAGAGAGTACTGATGCATTGTAGATCCCAGACTACAGTGTAATTGGAAGCATTTCACAAAAGGTGTTAAATCAAAGGATGATTCAGTGTCTGGTCATGCTCCCTTATAATTCTGCGTCGTAAGTACATACTTGGCCCACTGATAGAATTAAATAGTGCACTACTATGTCCAATTCAAACAATTTTTTCCTAAAATATTCAGAGTTATAGGCTACCTTAAAAACTTGACTTATTACATGTTCTACAAGAATATATTTGCAGTTCCTCTCGTGAAAAAATTATATGTAAAGACATACAGAGACATTCCCGTAACTTACCCTAATTAAAGTTTTTGTGAATCATTTTTTAGCCTGGAGAAAATTGTCACCGCTTTTAAGCCTGCAAAAGTGATTTTCGCTGACCTGATTTTCCTTTTCTCTCATTACTATGGTAACAGGGAGGAAATCTAGATCAGATAATGTTGCATGCTAATAGCATGAATCTGCCCTTGTCCCAAGTATCAAGGAGATAGGGGAGGAGCACTACGATTGAATAAACATATTTTCTCATGCTTTGAGGAAACGCAGAAGCGAAATGTCAGAAAACATAGTAACATCGTCCTTACTTCTTCGTTTCTGTACCATCGTAATTTAAACTCGATGTTGACAGCTAGTGAAAGAGTAGTGGTGCCGGCTTGGTTGACCGAGCAGTTAAAGTACCCCGTCTCCAACCAAATAACAGGTTGGGGGGGGGGGGGTTAGAATGCTGCAGTGAGCATCGATGTTCGCGATTGACTTTAGGTGAAAAATGAATTTCACTTTGCTCATTGGAGACCTGAAGTGGCTTAATAAAGTTCCGTTTGGTGTCTGGAATAGGATTTCCTGACTATGAAACTATGTAAAAAACCAACCCCTACAAACATAAATAAAATTTTAAAAACAATAAGTTTCTTATTAACTCCAAGGTTATTAAGAGAACCCCCTATCTACTGAGTAAATTATCTATGAGATGGAGGCCCTTGTAATGTGACGTTCTAAGTTCTTTCTTGTCTAGCTTATGCATACTGGCCCTGCTGAGAGGGCCGTCGCCAGATTAGATCGCGCCCTGAGGCAAACAATTAAATATCGCCCCTGATTATATGACAAAAATAATACAAAAAAAAAATAGCAATTGGAGATTTTGTTATATTACAAGAGAAACATTAGTGCAAACCGATCACATAATAATATTAGTTAAATGTTTACTCTACGAGGATATCGTACAATAAAACTGTTTATAAGTTCTTCTAAATTTAAATTATAAGCTGTGTCCGCCTCTATCGATATAGTTGCTAGACCAACCAATCTTTCTTGGATCATTGCTGTTCCAAATAATTTTTAATCAGTTTAACCTTGGAAAAACTTCTTTCCGCACTTGCTACGTAGCGACGGCGCCTACCTGAAATATGGCTGAACTAGCGCCCTTATTAAGTCGCGCCGTGAGCACACGACTTTTTTTTACATTCTTTATTTAAATTTGGAATTCAAATTTGATAAATAAAAATCAATAGCTGTTCACACCAATTTCTTATCGGCCTCCTCTACCATCTCTAGAACGTGGTCATTTTCGCCTCAAAATGAATTTCATTTCGATGTCTTTGGAAATGAAATATTAAAAAGAAGCGGCTCTACTTTAGAACGTACTTTTGCATTTTTAGGATAGAAAGGAACATTTATTTTTATTTTATTTTATTTTTTTGAAATTTCTGTTATCCTGAGTTTGTAGTATATTTTTGTAGGCCATGCTTGCTCGTCGAATGTGGCAATTAACTTATTACGCTGATTTCTTTTTAAAGAATCAGTATACCGTATTATGCTATGCTATTTGGGTAACGGATAATCCAGAATAAAGAAATCCTGGGAAAAAATTACAATACTAATACCAAAGAGGTGAGAGAAGTACTGCGCTATTTTTTTAAAGTTTAAAGTCTGCAGTGAAGAACACACCTTTTTCACTTTGCTTTTTCTTAGACGCAAATAGATAATATTTATCTGAATCTAGTTCAAGTATTGAAGAATTTCCATATTTTATTATGGAGATCTGACCTTTAGCTATTTACGATTTGCAATAGTTAAAATAAAAGCTATGCAAGGCAGCTTTGGTAATTGCTGAAGTATTCTTGGTATTTTATTTGAATACTGCGTGTATTCCACTGCATAACGACGACTTTCTACTTCCTTATTAGGTTTCTTTAATCCATCCTACAGTATTACCTTGCATTGATTGTCCATTAAAACAATTTCTTCGAATTCACCGAGGTATGGCTCCATGCAGGAGACGCGTAAGTGATATCTGGGGGTATTACCATCTTGTATATAAGTAGTTTGTTTTGTATATCCAGTTTGCTTCTGCTGTTGATCATGGGGTATTGATGCGCGATTACTTTGGGTGTATTCGGGCCTATGTTTTATGTGATTGCTGAATTGGAGTTTTTATTATTATTATTATTATTATTTATTTTTTTCATCGAGCAGCACGCCAAGATATTTAACTTCAATCTGCCATGGAATCTTAACTCCTAATAGATGGATGTCCTCCTTGCTCTGGACCGTCTTTTTGGAAAAACAGTATAGCTGAACTTTTTGGGTTTACTTGAATCCTTCAGTCCATCAGCCACTTCTCTAGTGTGTCAATACTGCTTTGGAATCTTCTAATTGCCAGTTAGAAGAGCAGTAGCATCTGCATATAGTGCAGTGATGACTGTACTTGGGTTTTGAGGAATATCAGCTACGTAGATTGAAAAAAGAAGAGGGGCCAAAAGTGAGCCCTGTGGCACACTTTTGGATTCTGCGTCTGGATGAGACGATTTCGTTTATTTTGATTTCCATATATCTGTCTTTGAGGTATGCATTGATAATTTTTATTAGCTTTATTGGTACATTAAATTCGATGAGTTTATAAAGAAGGCTTTGATGCCACACCTTGTCAAAAGCACTCGCGGCATTTATGAAGACTGCAGCGGTATGGAGATTCCAGTTGAAGCCTTTTATGATATGTTCAACCAATGGAGCATTTTTTGCGTAGTGGAATGGCCTTTCCTAAATCCAAATTGTTCATTTGGAATGATTCTCAGCTTGTCCATTTCAGATTGGAGCCGTGCGAGTATAACTTTTTCTGCAACCTTACCAAGGCTAAACAAAAGACTGATAGTCTGTAGCTTTCGGGGGGTTGAGAGTTCTTTCAAATCTTTTTGATAGGTATATCGGCAGTCTTCCAAGTTATGGGAAAGTACTGGAATCTGAGGATGGCGGTCACTAAATGCACTATTGCTTTTCTAGGGAGTAATTTGATTATTCTTTTGGCGATTCCATCTGGACCTGGAGCCTTTTTGTTGTTCGTGGGGTGTTATGATGCTTGTTATTTCTGTTGGAGAAGTGGGTGTGATAGGTTTTGAATTATTCTTTTGGCTTAAGACTTGCTTGACACGGCGGTGAATCTTATAAGGTTGATTTTTAAATTTTCATAAGATTGGTTACATTGTGTTTCAAGGTTGTCTATTAGAGCTTCAGCTTTTTCTTTGTCTGTGTGAGCAATTCCCTTCTTGGTTTGGATTGGGGGGGGGGGGATTGGCTTTCAGTGCGAAGGGTTCTCAAGAATTTCCAGATGGAGTTGTCCTCTGAGTTCACACTAGTCGATTTGGTTTCCTAATCATGATTTCGGTGGTTTTGAAGACGTTCACGGACTTGCTTATTTAGGTTGTTCAATACTGTTTTATCTTTCAGGGCTCTTGTGTTGTGATATCTCTTTCTAGTTTTGTTTTTTGTTCTAATTAGGTCCATGATTTCCTCAGGGATCCGACTGAAAGACTGTGGTTTGCGTAACTGATGCTATTGCTCTTTTGATTTGATTGGTAAGATTGTTTATGGGTATGTCTATCTCCTCTTAATTGCGAATAGCAGGGTGCGGGCCGATGTACTGGGCGAATTCTGGAGAGCTAGTCCCAACGTATGAAGGAATGTGGAGGAGAGAGAGAGAGATGCTCTTGGGTACCAAGCTTAAGCTGAATGGTACCTTTCAATTAGTCCTTATAAGGACTGGCTTAAAGGGGCGAAGCAAGAATGCTTTTCATCTTCCGCGATATCTGTAGAGGATAGTGTAGGGATAAGGTGTTATTGAGCTATTAAAGCTCTGATCATGGCAAGAGGATAACAGCAATAGCCGAGTCTCAGTTAGAACTTCATTAGCTACAGCATTGCCATCCATTACCCTCCAATGGTATTGGATTGAATGAATCGATCACCGCATCTCATGGTTGATTGATTCCTCCCACCTAGTCCCTCCAGCCTGGTTCTTAAAAGAACTGGGCGATGGACTGAGTCCTTGACTCTTTATCCCGTCATCTGAATGAAGAAAATCTGTGTGGATGGGGTGTTATTGAGCTAAAAGCTCTAGTCATGGCTGAGTAACGGCAATAGCCGATCCTCAGTTAAAACTTCATTGGCTACAGCATTGCCAATTGTTACCCTGGAAGTCCTAAAAAGGACTTTTTCTCTCACATTCCTGTTCTTATTTTTCTCCAGCCTGGTTCACGGTCAAAATAAATTTAATATGTAACACATTTTAAATACTAGTAGGTGTGTTTATATAGTTCGCAAATTATAGAAAAAAGTTTAAAATTTTAAATATTTGCTTTAATTACTAACTTTATTAAAATATGTGCACTAGATGTGTTTAACTTTTATCGTTTATTCTTAAGAAAATATAATTTATCGAATATATTCTATATATGTGTGTTAAAGATACCAAGAAATTTTATACTGTACTTAGTTTCTTAGTTTTTACTTTAACAATTACTTTTATTTAGGAATATTTTCTTTATTATTATTATTAGCTTTTAAAAAAAAAGCTAAGGATATAACAGTATTGTCCATTTCCCTTTGTGGAAGGTGTTAGTGGATTTATTATTTAATTTTTTTTTCCACGTCAAAGGTAATAAAGATGTCATTTGTTATACATAAAGCAACCTTGATCATAAATATCATCCTGATGTTTTTGTTGTGATTTTATTCTGTTTCCATTTCATCCTTTCTTCATTACAGAATTTGAAAACTGCTCTTGTACAATAATGACTTTCTATAAACGAAAGACCAAAATAATTAAACGAATGATTTCGAGATCCAACAAAAATGAAAGATTTGCTCACTTTTAAGAGATTTAACATTGTCTAGAGGTAATAGGAATGCCTATTAGTTATCATTTTACTTAAAAAGTAACAACCTTTGTGATACCTTAAATAAACTTTTGTCTGCCGTTGACATTGATCTGAAGAAACCATTCAATGATGATTATAGCAGTGTCACATTTTTGGGGGGAAGGAGGGGAAGGAAAACAAGTGCAAAGTCTTGTTCTCACAATGCGTGTTGTTTACTCTTTCACCTGCTGCTCACCTCTAACCCTTTGACTGCTTCTCGAACTAGAACAGCGTATCATCTAGGTAAGCAAACCCACATGTAGGTGACCTTGATAGTTAAAGAACAACTTAAACAAACATTTCAAACCAGCGCCTTTATTAAATAAAAATAGTGAATCCTAGTTCGCTGAACTCGCCAAATTTTGCAGTCACAGTAAGGGTTTACGCTATTATATGTTTTAAGGAATTGTTAAGAAAAAGCTAAGAAACAAGACAAACTAGAAACGTAGCTGAGGTATCTTCGGTATTGGAGCATTTTCTACACACCACAAAGAAAGGGAAAAAATTTCAGGATCAGAATCCAAAATTATCTCGAGTAAATAGACAGATTTGAATCGTCAGAGAAATAATCACAAAGCTGAAAAAAAAAAAAAAGGATACATGAGGAGAGCATTTTTTTTTTTTAAAATCGTATTTGGACAAATTATTTCACGTCATGAATTCTTCAACTTAGAACTTTCCGATGACATTTTTTCCACAGGTAAGTAACTGAAGCTAAACTTCGTTCTAGACTAGCAATGAATGCATTTATCTGCATTAACTGAGACGTTACTTAAGTCAAAAAAATTTCATACGTATAGAAAACGTTGAAGCATTATTATATTATTATGACACCTCCAAGAAGTCCAAAGACTCATCGAGGGAGGACACCCACTCCACAACTCTCCGTCTCCACCACTCAACAACCCACAACTACACCAACGCCATCTACCGTCGACCACTATTACTAGTATTTCCACAGACAATCACAAACATCCATGCCCACGATGGGATTCGAACCCTCATGGAGAGCGGATACGCTAACCACTCGGCCAATCAGGCCCACTACATTAGATAATGTAGGTAAATTATCTATTAAGAAAGTAAAAAAAAAATAATAATAAATTGCTTTAGTACAACGAATCATCTAGTTAGTATTAGTAGTAGCCCGCTACATTATCAATACAATTAAATAACAATTGTCGTTCCCGCTTAGTAGGAATATGCTAAACTATTTGAATTTCCAGTACTTAAAGAACAAAATAGTGCAAGGGATGCACTATTTTGAATTAAGATGACACTGCTGATTTAAAAACATGTCAATACTACTAACTAGACTAGACGATTCGTTGTACTAAAGTAATTTGTTATTATTTTTTTACTTAATAGATAATTTACCTACATTATCGCTGGGGCTCGAGAAATATAATTCTAATGGACCAATCTTATCCTCGTATATTTGTGGATAACCTGGAGGTTGTAAAAAATTTACCGAGGAAATAAAGCCTGTCCTGGAAAAGCTTGATTCTTACGAATTAATAGTTTTTTTTTTTTTTAACAGTTTTATTAGGGAAATAGCTTAAAATATGATCTAGACACGTGAGTTATGTCTGAATTAGCAATGCTAACTAAGTATGATTACCAAAACGGCCATATAAATTGGGTTTCATGTCTAAAGTACTAGTAATGCTAAATCAATCTTTTTGATACAAAATGGAATATACACACACACAAAATCATTACCATGTCTTCATGTGGCACATTGTATGTTTTCAATATCACCCAACAATTATTAATGCCAGTAAGAAAAGCGTTTAAAGCAAATCTAAAAACAGCGCTATCTCAATATATTGAAACAATAGCAAATCATTATGGATTAAAATTAGTATTGTTATTAAGTTTTATTAATTTGCGTTTAAAAACCACATACATTCACCAAAACTTTTTTCTGAATACGAAATAATTCATAAGATTTATTTACAAGAGAATAAGCGGGAACTGACTTATTTTTCTCTTCATCTAAAAACTGATCCCTTAAAGCCAAATCATTGATGGCTTCCACCAGGAAACATCCGCCTGGAGTGGCAACAGCATAACCTCAGAGTATTCTAATTCATAATCACCAGACTATACGTTACTAGAACTAAAATGGATTAAAAATCGGTTTTGGTATTCGGGGAATGTGGGGGATCGGAGCAGCCACCTAACTCCATACTGAAAAATAATAACAGCAAGTGGAACATATTCTGACTAATCAACACTGTCGCCAGACCGATAAGCGAGTCTCGTGAATTTCAGTACAGGTGTTTAGTTTTTTTGTTTTTTTTTGGCGAACTCCCTCAAGCTTATCCTCTCCTCACTTTATTTCTTCCTCCGCAAACAGCTACAATATCAAAAAATACCATATTACACAATTATAACTTAAATTATACGCCAGCCATAATTATCACGATACAACCATGTACGCTAAGTCACTTCCCTGAATACCCTTTTGATCTCTTTTTTTTTTTTTTTTTTTTTTACATCTATCAAAAACCTTTTTGTGAGTCAAGTTCGGAGCCATAACCCATGCTGTACAAATTTAAATTCACAAGTTGTCTCACCAACAGGTTTAGCGAAGCTCAGAAGGATTATAAGATTAATTAAAAGAAGCTTCACCTGTAGGATTAAGTAATAACGCCGTTGCTTAACTTAAATACCCATCAACCGTAATACCCCAATCTTTGTATTCATCAACTTTTTCTAAAGCCTGGCCATATCTAATAGCATTTGTATATTCAAAGTGATTATGTGCTGTCTCATATGTAGGTGCTAGGCTTTTCCCTTCTGGAAACTCTAAGTTTACAAACTACTCTGACTTCATTTTCTAAGTCTTAATTGCTATCTTAGAAGTAAAAACATTTAGTTATTTTAGCAAATAACCGAAAATCACGTTTGGCCTTTCCAAAATCAATTTATGAATAACGATCACCAACATTTGTACATCTTCGAAAGTGTTACAAGAAACATAAAGTGGCATTTCTCGTAAATTGAACTGTAAGATGTTGGGAGTACTAACATGGTAGATTATAAAATGACAATAAAACAGGTGAAGACCATTGCGTTGCAACTACACCCGAATATCCAAATTTATATTACGAACAAGTTATATCAGTAAAGAGGTTTGATGGTGCAATCAGGAGTAAGAAAAACATTAAAAAAAAAATGCTTGCGAGTATAATTCAGGGTTGTTTATGACAGAACATTACGCCATTGTTACTATCCTAATTTCTGTTTGTTTCAACACATCACAGAAAGTATCCATCTTAAAGCTGTGGTTTATGTCATTTTGGTGTAAGTTTATAATCTCCCACTATCCTCTCTTCTTTCTTTCTTTCTCTCTCTCTATCCGACTAATGAGCACGTGCGAGAAAAGTATCCCAAATCCATGTGTTCTCACCTATCCCATTATATTGTTCTTTAAACCCAGTCTCATGACCCCCGTTCCACATAGTGACCCATATAGACAACAGGTAAGCTACATCCAAGGTCGGGATGAACTAGAGGTCGCTGACGCCGTATCTAAGCGACTGTTGTGAAGTCCTTGACCCTAAGATGCGTCATTAACCCTTCGGAGCGAAAATTCTTCTTGTAAGTACACAGCGTAAGCATGTTCGCGGTTCGCAAACCGAAATCGGAGCTAATAAACATCTATTCAGAGGACTTTTTCGTGAAGGTGGCCTTATTGTCCATCGATTGTGTGCTACTGCATGGCTGTCAGTCAGAGTTCTTTTCTACTATAAAAACAAAGAGTGACCTGTTACGTACCCATTTTTCGTGATCTGTAACTCCAGTAATACTAATAGTTAAAAGGGACATTCTTACAGACGTTTATTTGTAATCAAATGTCGAGCGACTTGTTTGTTGATCAAAGAAAGAACTTTTATTTTTCTTCCACTTCGTATTCTTTTATTGGAACTTGGACATCCATTTAAATCATATTCAGTTAAATCGTTATTTAAGATTATAAAGGTGGGAATAACTCACTGTATTGACTGCACGATACAAGCTATTGTAAGTTAAATAATGCTGTACGAAATGTTTTATGAACATCCTCTGTGGCTACGAGTTAATTTTATCATCATTATTTCCTATCAAGTAAACACTGGTGTTCCAATTGTACAATAATGGAGATCCTTATTTCCAGGGCTTTCCGAATTTTTATTGATGAATGAATGGAGAAAAATCTTAAATACATTCTCCTTATTTCTTTCTTTCAGTAAACCTATTTATTACCGTTCACTTCACTAATAATTATACTAAAGAATTTCAATATAATTTTAGTAATATATATCTTAGTAGTTACTAAGGTAATTATATTTAAATGTCTAGTTCAATAAACAACGCTGAGAATATTTAGGATAAGGTAAATCAGCATGTTAAAGTCAGTTATATGCAGTGGCGGCTCGTGGCTTGAAATCGTGGGGGTGCTGCAACTTTCGAAATAGGCATACACACTGTAAGTACAGTGTATACGTTTGGATAAAATATCAAAATTATGGTAAAAATTTAACAAAAAATTAAACATGAAAAATATTGTTTATTATCGATGAAATTATACAGTTTATAATTCAAAATTACTTAAAAAATAAAATCCATTATCATAACCCCAATAATGTTCTAAAATAAAAACTATAACAAATGTTGTCTTTAATTGTAATGTCCAAATATTTAAAGAGACGGAGTAAACACGATAAGCACTACGAACACTACTACTGGCGCAAACTGCATATAAACAACAGTGGAACTGCGCAACGGACAGTGCCGCATTACACTAATAATGCTCGCATCTCACTATGACGTGCATATACTTGCGCGCGTAGCAATATGACACTGTGGTAAACACAGTGCTGCTAGCGCCCTCCTAAGTGCTACAAGATGGATTTTTATTATTTTTTATACAAAATAAGAGAATTGTATAGGATTGTTGATGATAAAATTAAATATTACAAGTAAATATAAATAACTTAATAAATATATTTATATATCGAGAAAAAGTGGGGGTGCTGCAGTTCCGCAGTGCCTATGATTCCAAGATGATTTTGTTCTCTTCTTAAAACAAAAATCTCAGAGGTCTTCAAAAAGCATACCGTTTCTACTTAATTTCATCCGTCTGAGGGGATTAAATAAAAACGGTATGCTTAAAGGCAACATCTCCATATTAAGATATTTTAATAGTATGCTTAATGGAGTCTTTGAAAATATCTCATAAGACTTATTTCTCTTCATATATAAGAAGACCATGCAGGAACAAGGAGAGATAACTGAACGAGACGAATCTCAAAGGAGATTTATGCTAAAAGCCCAGGGGAATGGCGAGCAGCAATTGTTTTGGAACTACGACCATAGCAACAGACTATAAATCCAAAATGTATTATGTCTATGAACTTCGACTTCGTGTGTATTTTTCAGACCAATTTGTCCGTTTTGCAAGAAAAATCTTTCACTTTTGTGTGAAACCAACTAACTCTCCTTCAGGTAAATAATAATAATAATAAAACTAAGGCTTTTTTTTTTTTTTTTTTGCATCGTAGACAGAATTGAAAATTAGGTACTTCCAATCCATGACCATTGCCGACACTAAGCAACTGAGATTCGGGGAACAGGAGTGGTCCGTAGAATATATACGTAACATAGGATTAATTGGCATCTCTTGAACTCCAACCCTTACTTAGACTATATATATTTATATTAAATCCCCTTTTTATTCTCTTCTCTTTCCATATTTATGCCAATAAAGGAATTTATAATAAAGCTGAACTGAATAAAAAAAATTCGTTGGTGGCGCGGCTATTATGCAACATCTCTGTGTAATTTTGCTTTCGAAAATCAAAGAAGGTAGCGAGTTTTAAAAAAAAAAAAAAAGTTTTCTTCCCAAAATGATACTTTTTTTTTTTTTTTAATTCTCCATAAAAATTCCCAAGTTTTCCCATAATGAAATTAGATTTTTCATGATTCGTACTCTGTACGTTACTTCCGTATACTGCTCATTGCATCATCTTTGATCTTCCTTAGCCCTGAAAAACCAGAATTTAAGGTCAAATTGCTTTGTCTACCTTCCCTTATTCTTATGCTTTAATGCGTGATTTAAGCTTCCGGCTTACTATCTCTTCTATCGACAACTTTTGTGCACAGAAGAGAAATTCTAGAAAGTCAGCCGTTATCACTGGTTTTGCTATACGAATGTCAACGTGCGTATTTCTCTCTATGAATGGACCCCATAATGCATTTTTTCCTATCGATCCCAGCTTCATTTATTCAAAGTCTGATCTTTGATAAAATTCAAAAGATTTTTTTAATTTATCAGAGCATTTCCGGTTTCTAAGTAAATGGAACGTTATTTACTAAGAGCTATTAAATGCAGTATTTTTAAAGTTAAAAGTAATGTACTTCTTTCGCCCCCCCATCGTATTCATTTGTTCTCTATTTAGCGTGTGTGTGATTGAACTTCGTCTACCTGTTGGATGAGCAATAACCCCAAATTATTTCGGGATTTGCACGCCATGACACATCAACTTTATCTGGGTCAGTGGGTATATCGAGTCGAAGTTAACTTCCTATTGGCACTGCGGGGTCGTTTTATGACTGACAGAGGAAGGGAGGAAAGGACACGGACAAATTTGGAGTTCGGGTCGTGCAACAAACGGAAAAAAAAAGTGTTGGAAATAAAGCGCTCAAATGGATCCATTATATGTTGCCGTGCTAAAACCACTGAACTAGTCCAAGGCCTGTTTTATTAGTCATGTTATACAATCGTTAATGGGTTTACTCTGACACCCTACCTCTGCATAGTTCTACAAAGCCAAATACGTGTAAAAACTTCCATCTATCTAGACTACTCGCTTCCACGCCTCCAAAACTGCGTGTACACACGAAATATGCAGCAGCAGTGCCATAATTTGTTGAACTAACCTTCATGTTGTAGTCGGAACTCGGTAACCTTTTTTAACCTTGGGTCAAGGATGTAAACTTTCTCCTGTTCTCCCCAAGGGAAACTCTTTGTATCGTTATTATAAGAGTTTACAAATGCAGCACGGAAAAGGAAAATACTTCCCAGAAATGAAGTTAGGATTGTTAACACGTTATAGCCATCTATAATCCTGCCTACCAAAAGTCGTGGCATACGATTTAAATATTGAAAGATAAATACCGCAATCTGGATGCAAAATATTTATATATTAAAATGCAACAAGTGCAGGTGTAGTATGGTGAAGCCAGGTTTTAATTCCGAGTTTCCTTTTTGCATCCTCCCTCCTTAATCATTTTTTATCAATAAATATGATAATGTTCGGGCAAGAATGACTCTATGCAAACTTATGTTTAAGGTAGAAGAATATTACATGTAAAGATAGTCTCTCAAGAGATATAAACTTACAGTTAGTCAACTAACTGCAAGTTTATTTTAAAAGAAATCCTTTAAAATAGCGCTTGATTTATAAATAAAAACACCAATTTGACAAATGCAAGCATTATTATAAACCGAAAATACAAAACAGTTGTTTCTTTCTGTTTACCAAATGAGAAAATCATTTCGAAACTTAAACAATATTCGGAAATGAAATATGAAAATACGAATAGTTTCATCGTAATGAAAACATTGGTATTAAAGCAACCATACATAGTGTCTAGCATAGCAATATTCGATTGATTAATCTGTCATCCCGTGATCATCCCTCTCTCATTACGGTTACTGTTTCATAGTAATTTTTTTCTCACTTGAAAGAACGAAAGAACTCTTTGGGATTTCGTTACCGATTTGGTGTTTTTTAAAAATTATAAGGTAAACTTATATTAATATTTAAAAGGTGCAATTAATTATGTTATCATTTAAGTCTTATTTTAATCTATTAATAAATAAAAACCTTAAATTTTAGCAGTTTTTTTTGTATATAATTTGTTATATTGAAATTTGTTTTAATGTTATCCAAATTCCAAGTAACATTTACTTATGTTAATTTGCCTTCCCAATTTCATAGCATTGCCAATTTTTTTTTGTATGCGTAACTATTTTAATTATCTGGACATTTGTAAGCTTTATCATTAGTTATTGTAATTATATTATATTATAATTAAAGATAGACTTCACTTCCAAAATATGTTTCACTTATGATTCAATTTGTCTCTACATACGAACAGAATCCAACACCCTTTATAAATTTACTTAAATGAAGTATATTATCTGTATTCTATTAATATTACCGCCTGCTATATACAAACAATTGATCGTTAGCTCTTTATTTTTATACTAAACAAAAAAAGATTTTTAACACGTTACTTCCTTATGAGGGTTTTCATCAACTCTAAATATAAAAATAGTAATTTTATGACGGTCCGCATTTTTAAACGAACTATAAGTCAGATTTTGTTAAGAGTAGAGGTGAATAGAAATTAACTTTAGTTTCTTCAGACTTCTCGAGATTCATTAGTGTTCACAATGAAGTTTTACCGGAAATATTAAGAAGAAAAATGTTTATGCTCTATTCATAAGTTACATATTGTTCGCATTAGGTCTGAAGGACACTTTGTGACCTTAGTAGCGCATAGATATTATCCAGGCCCTACTTCCTTTAGCATTGTTGACAACCAGATGGGCGTTAAACTAATAAACAATACACAATAAAATATGGGTTTATACACGCACCTTCATCCGCAAATTAAACGCAATGAAGTCTAATAAAAGTAAATGAAAAAATAAAATCATTTCTAAACTACTTTCTCTATGAATAAGGGTCATTAGTATGATACCACGAAGAGGCTATTTTATTTGTCAGTCTAGACACATTGGGTCCCCCTTGACAACAGGACAATAAATTATAGTGAAATATTGAACATCGTGAGTGGATGACTGGGAGTTATGCACATTTTTCATCCATGCAAACGTGCATGGAAAAACAGGTATTTAAATCTCTGAACTTTGTTGAAAACTATAAGAAAGAAAAGTCATAAAATTTCGCTACCATCGCTCACCTTGTTTTAGGGACCTTAAACTATGTTCTGGTGTGGTCTACGATTCTGAAACAACTCAATGATCGTTAAGGCCCATCATTCTGATTGTGCAACTTATAGGTCATTGTGCTCTTTTCTAGAATGAAGAGGAAATAAGTTATTGGACTTTCCGGGCTATCAGCAAGTTCCGTTTTTTTTTAAGCAAAATTCTAAATAGGACTATCTCTGATATAATTTCGGTCGTTTTCATTTTTTCCTCGGTGCTTTTTATTGTTATGGCTTTCCTAAACTGTGTTCTATAGGTGATAGACGATTTGCAATCTTGGTACTTAGTCTGTACCAAGACGTTGCTTGATGGAGATCTGAAATGGCTTGAAAAAAATTCCACATTCACCTTTAGTAGACCTGTAAATGGTGCTATTAGCTTACAACTTTTCGTGAGTGGCTTTCTCATTAAGAAAGAAAAGAAATATTACCATTAGTTAAGTAATATAAAATAATTGCAGTGTTATTCTGTATTTTGGTCTTATTTTGATATACATGGCTGTCCTATACATCTCTGACGAGTTTATAGTAAACGGTTATTCATCGCGCAATCCTGTGGATAACAACAAAGGGTTATTTGACGGGTGGTTGCTTGCTTGAACGGCAGAGAGCTGTTCAATTTATTATTCAGTGTTTCTTAAATAAATCAAAGTGAAAATTTCTTCGTTCCAAATGTTAGCACAATAATATATATGGAATTCATTTCATAATAATTAAGAGTGATTTTTAATGTGGTCCGCCAAAACTTTACAACATGCATGCAAATCGGCCAGAGAATACACGCAAATAAACAAAAATACCAGTGGACGGCAGATTTTTTTTTTAAATATCCGGTCCACATACGAAAGGCTAAAAGATCTATAGCACGCTAGGCCGTAGGCAAGAGGAATAGAAGAAAGGCGTCTGTTCACGTTTTGCTTGAACAGCTGAGGGTTGTAATCTTTGGGGAAGGAAGAGTGGGGGGGACTGTTCCAAAGAACAGGAGTAGATGGGATGAAAGAGGAGGCAGTGAAGTTGGTTCGGTGAGTTTTAAGATGGACTGTAAAAAGGTGTTGGTTAGCGGTGGCTCTTGTTTTAATGATTTTGGAGGAGAGTGGAGGAATAAGAGTGGCCAACTGATCAGAGCACTGTCCATGAAAGTATCTGTAGAAGAGGCAGAAACTGAACGTCTGTGAGAGAGGGATTGAAGAAGGTCTGTGCGAGAGAAAGATCATTAATTAGATGTGTAGTGAGTGACTGTCGAATATGTTGTGTCCAGCTATTAGTTCCTACTAATAGCTGGACACAACATATCTTGGGTTCCAAGGAGATGCCATTGTAATATCACAACGAAAATGATTCTTCTGTTTAAAAACAAAATTACGTTTTTGATTTATTTTTCTCATTATGAATTGAACCTTATGAATTAAAATCTCACATTGTTTACGATACTTTGCATAAATATTTAAATAAATCAACATTTAATCAAAATGTAGTTAACAAAAGAAAACTCGTTTGACTCCCAAAAATAGTTTGGTTTTGAGCAAATAAGCTCAAAAATCCATGCTTGACTTCATACTGTTTATACAAAACAGTTATATCACTGAAAGATTCTTTGGTTAATAACAAAGGGATGCACACTAAAAAAATGACACTGCAGCCAGTTGTGTACGATATTGTAAATGGGATGTGTCGTTCACGTTCGCCCGCAAATGCTTAATAACCAGCGCAAGTTCCAATATGCCTCGTATGCAAACCTTTTGAGTTATAGCTTCATAAACTTACGGCTGATGTTCTTAAACGTAGTTATGTTTACAAATGATTTAAAACTGAACTTCTCATCTAATTTTTTTTTTTTAATGTCCCAATTTTATCAGAAACATCCAGCGTCTGTAAATGCTGTCATTGGTTCATCATCCTTGTTATTGATTTAGAAAACTTTTCTTCTCACATCCTATTAAATTTGATGTCTTCTATAGTATTTATAGACCGGTCTCTCAGGGCTTGCATTTCACGACCAGGACCTGGAGATCTTTTCTAAATTTATGCTCAGTTTCATCCAAATTTGCGTTTTATGATTTTCAAAGGCCTCTAATTCGAAAAAAAGTTCGAAAAAAGTTCTGAAAACAACTTTAAAATATTTAATACGAGAATAAATACGTTTTGTTTGGTTGGAATTCCTTGTAGGGAGGAGAATTTGTAGAAATCTTAATTGGGTACATCGAAAAGAATTCAAATCTCACATTGTCTCACAAGATCTGTAACCAAGGACTGACAAACCAGGATATCGGATTTTCTAAAATCAGTTAAGCAGATGGCAGCTTCCAAGAGCCCGTTATTTACCAGAGCATCGCCTCATTTGCTAAGTGTGGTAGGATACGGATACTTCTCATTTAGACTAAGATTTACTTGTCGTTAGGCATCGAAAAGCAAACATCAGACATTGAAATTCTGAATCAGGATACAAAATTGTCCAAGACATTTTCTGTTTCTATGCCATGGAAACGCATTGATCAGACTGGCCAGCACAGTTCCGATATGATCCCTACAAAACATCTTGGGGTAATTTAAAACGTAGGTTGAACGCAAGACCAACACGCCCAACGTTACTATGAGAACAGACTGCCATTTTGGTGAAGGAGGAAGGCAAAATATTTGTGACCAATGTTTAGAGAAAATAATTCTTCCAGATGAGTGTGGCGTATGTAACTGGGTTAAAAGTATCCAATAGTGTAGATGATCTACAGGAAGAATCTTGAATTCAGAAATTAATATTTTTTTGGTTTATTTGTTTGTTTTTAAAAGTGCAATTAGAATATTCCTTTGACTTTGTCCACAGTGGTGTCACAGGAGTAACATTTCGGTGCACTGAAAAAAGTTAAATCGACTGTGATGCATGTGAATTTATACTTAAGGCTGTAGGCATGAGTTCTAGAATTTATTTAAATTTTAATAAAGCTCAGAAATTGGAATCCAGACAAAACTTTATAGATATATTTTTTCATTCAAATAAAACTTTACAAGGAAAATCATGCATTTTTTAAAAAATTTATTTAGAAAGTACAGTTACTTTGTTCTGGTTTAAATGGGATATTTAGGATTGTATTAAAATCGTCATCTATTCCCCAATTTTTGCCTTAAATTAGATTCTGCTAGTAGAAGAATTACTCAAGCGCATAAAAAAAACAGCAGTTAATAAAAGATTAATATAAATTATCATTCTCAAAAATCTTGGGGGAAAAAACATGAATGCAAGCAGGTTCGCTTCTTGATATCTTACGAGTTTGTATCAGTGCGAATATCCATATTACCGTTACTGAGGTCATGGAAATAAATTTATCTTGTTCTTAACAAAATTTGTATTTATAAAGGAATCAATTGATATCATCGCTAAAATTTACCGATATGCAAATCCCAGTCACCATCGACGATGCCTTTCGGTTTGAAAGAAGTTTGAACCTCAGTCTAGGATGACAAGGGACTTTTCAATTGAAGGTTATGGTGACCCGTTGGAACACAGTTAACAGACATACACTGACCTTAGTTGCTTCATCGAAATTCAAAATAGCAAGCTAATCAAACCTCACCTATCGGAGCAGATTATCCAAAAAATATGCCCTTCTAGGTGAGGGGGAAATGCATCGCATTTTTGACTAAAGTGAATGGCATTTCATGGAATCTTTTATAATCTTTGAAATTTGGTCTTTAATAATAAGATTGATTGACTTTTCTAATGACGAATTAATAATTGCTAATAATTGGAAAGAATAAAGCTTTATCATCATAAGTACCCTTCGAAATATGCACTGGCAGTATTAATTTCTAATTTATTTGCACCATTGCTCAGCTATTCGATTTGGATAATAGATTTACCGCCATCTTCATTTTTGGTTTAGAAAGAATTTTAAAAGAAATTCCCTGAAAGAAAAACTGAAAGTCACCCATCGGAGCCTGTGGATGGGTCACTTTTAAACGCAGCTCAAATACTCGTTGAAAAGTGTCTAAAGCCATTCGTTTTCTTTAAAGTGGAAATTCTTTGTTCACCGTGGGGGAGCTGAAATTGTTTACTAACCCCCTATCGCCAGCCATTTCTGACATGACTAATAACATAATTTTTTAGGTCGTCCCCTTGTTTTTGCTCACACCCCCGAAGGCTATTGACCGGTATCTGACATCCTGGTATCGAAACCAAGTGAAAGCCGCCCACTGGGTCTGACGAGAAGTAGGTCAGCAGGCTCTGTCTGACTGTACGCTACAAAAGGGGCGATGTTACGGAACGATGAATGCACTCAAGCCAAACGAGCCGTATCGCGAGCTACATATTAGACCTTCTTGGGCATCCTTTTCAATGGACTTGCACTCAATGGTGTCAAGCTAGAAGGGACAAGAGCTGTTCAGACTTGACTGTCCACATTCGGAATGCCTTAAGGAAGAAGCGAAAGGCTTTGTCGGGAAAGGTAAGGGTTGGGGGGGGGGGGCATCTCATCCAAACAGTGAGCGTCTAGAGATATGGAAAGAAAGATTATAATGCAGTCGTTCTGCTCCCCTGAACGTAGTCCATAGTGTGTTTGTGGGGGGGGGTGCCTTAAATGCGATGCCTCCATTCCTTTTGATATGCAGCGCAATTAGGAGCTCTCTCATGTCACGGACCGCGATATTGCGGTATTCAGCGAGTAATGGCAAAGGTCAAATGTCTTGTCATATCTTAAGTGGCGAATCGAAAGAATAATATGCGCGTGTATGTCAGTTGCCTTCATTCGGGTTGTTTTTAAAAAAAGTTTTCCTGGTCTTTTCCTTACTAAGTATATATCATATGATGGTAGCTAGTTATATCCGATCATGGTTCGTTTTATGTTGCTGTGCTCAGGAAGTAATCAATGGTAGTCCGATAACAATGAGTTTGGTTAGGACTTGACAGTATCGCGACAGACAAATTTCCAGTTGTCATTGCTTGTTCAACAAAAGATGCCCCCTTTATATATAATTTTCCCTCTCCAAACTCAAGTAATGATGTTCGTGTTCAGTTTAGTCTGAGAAGTATTACTTAGTAACAAGCACTGAAAAAAATTGAAAACATTTTGCATCAAAGGGTTGTGATGTCCGTTACAAAAAAGCGCAACTTATAAAGATACTCATTCAACAAACGACAGACCCTTAGAGTCCTAACCTACCTGGCTCGGTATTTGAACTATATCCCTTCCTGTCTGATAATCTTTAATAATTTAAAAAAAAAAACTAACATTTTGAAGGCCTTTTTTTGATGCTTAGTGCTTTTTATCCGAGGTGATATGACTGCAGTGTGATACGTTACAGTGATAAATGTTTAAATACTATAGGAAATTTTTAAAAAAAATTAAAAAAAATACTAAAATCTATTCATTTCAAATTTCCTACAAAAATAAACTCTAAATGCAAGCAGTTTTCACAAGAAAAACAGTCAAACAAGCTGTACAAAAAGTTTCGCTTTCCTAGAGTACACAGTGGAAGATGCTCCATAACATCCCATAACAAGAAAAAATTTTGTTTAATGCATCTATGATGTAACTAGAATAATTGAAAAATGTAGTGGGGAGAAAGGCATTTGGGTGGTTTTTTTAGTTGACATTATTTCAGAACTTGAACAGGTAACGTCTCGTGTGGATTTTGTAGATTGGTGAGTATGATGCTCGCCAATCTCCATAACTGTCTGTACACTAGAAAGCCAAATTCGCTCGATAATCATCTTCTCATATTCACTGTTCGAGGGCACAGGGCATTAGCCCATTTCTCTCCTATTCTACTTACCTCGTTATCTTTCTTTCGTGTGGACAGCTCAGAACCGACCAGGTGAAAGTGGCAGGACCACGCCCAGGGCTGTACAACCCACCCAAGTCCTAGTTTTTACTTCTCTGCAGGCGGACGGCGACGAAGTACTAAACGGCCTGATAAATCACGAACTGTGGCCCGACTTTCAACTCCCACTTCACTTCTCAATAGGAGTTGAATGTCTAACTGTACAGGATATTAGAAGAGATTAAAGGCATGGTTTAAAATACAAGAAAGAAACGCATTAAACATTCCACCTAATAGAACCGTCTGACAAGAACTCGCTACCAATGAGTACAGCAAAATACCCGCTTTGATCTAATTAATGGTCCTATTAAGTCGAACCGCCGCGCTAATAACCAGTCTTTCTATTAAACTACTCACGATGCAACTTAACGCAAAGATATTCATTCAACAAACCCTTAGAATCCTAACCTACAAACTGGCTTGGTATTTGAACTATATCCCTTATTTGTATTGAACTACGTAGAAAATTGTTCCCAAGTCTGAAATCTTAAAAGAATAACATCCGGGAAATATAAAAAACCTTCCCCCTTCATATGAGATCGACTAACTCAGTTTCAGTTGAAAGGCTCTTATATAGGTTCTTTGCTTTCTAGACAGGATTAAAACCTGGAGGTTGTCATATTTGAAAAAAAAAAAAAAAAAAAACTACCTTTAGTCTCTGGAGCAGCGTTCCCGAATTACCCAAGCTTCGTCTTAAAAATAAAATAAAAAAATAATAATATAATAAAGAATAAAAACATTTAGCCTAATCGCCAAACCTCTCATGTCATCTAGCTAACAAAAAACGACTTGACATTTATGAAGTATACATATATAATATATAATAAATAATATACTGTTCATAACATTGCACACACTGGGTCATTATAATCCTTATAAGGACTGGCTTAAAGGGGCGAAGCAAGAATGCTTTTCATATTCCCCGTTATCTGTAGAGGACAGTGTAGGGATAAGGTGTTATTGAGCAATTAAAGCTCTGATCATGGCAGGAGGGTAACAGCAATAGCCGAGCCTCAGTTAGAACTTCATTGGCTACAGCATTGCCATCCATTACCCTCCAAGGGTATTGGATTGAATGAATCAATCACCGCATTCTCTCCTTCGCACACTGGGTTTGTAAAATATCTTAAATATATTCTCGTTAACAAAATTAAAAAATGGTGTTTAAGTTAAATTTTTAAAATCTTTTAAAATAATTGATTTAAATAAATATTACATTCCATTTCCTAAATTAGCTGTATGTGAATTTAAATTTACCTTAAAAACAAACAAAAACTTATCAATTAACGCACTTCAAAATTCTAAAATATCAATATCGTTTGGTCTTTTATACTAAGCGTATTTACATTCCCTTAGATCAGAAGTTCTCAAACTTTTTAAATTTTGTACCATAAGAATCAAAAAATATATGTACCACCATAAAAGCATTTCCCAATTAAAAATCAATACATCCCAAATGGAGTGTTTATAATCAAAGAATAAAACATTTTAATTTATATTATTCATTTATATTCGTAAATGAAACTATAATGAAATATAGTAAATGCTGGGTAATAATAATGAGCAAATATTAAGGAGATTTATTATTGGTGAGGATTAATGCGACGGATGAGCCTGTTTCATTGCACCCAATTTTGATATGTAGGGTTTATCTTCATTAATTTCAAACGTAAGTCAGGTTCAAGTTGCAACCGTGTCCTATATTTATTTTTAATTAATAGCATGGCTGAAAACCTAGTTTCACAAAAAGATATGTGTTGAAAAGTATTAAAAATTTTATCGCTTTGTGGGAAATATACTTCTATTCATCTCTTCTTTTTAACCAAATATTGCATAAGTTATCTTTTTTGAACTCATTCATGAGATGTCTGCCACATGAAATATCTATGAGTTGATCTCTTTCTTGAATTGAAAAATTATCTAGCACAGTATCCGAAAAAGAAAACGGATCTCTTATCCAACTTTCATTTTCTAAATTTTCAGGAAAGTAGGAAAGAAAATTATTAACAAGTCCTATGCAGTGTTTTTCTATATCTTCAATTAGTTGTTCATTCAGCGACAGATCATTTTCCTGGAGATATTCTTCTAATGTTGGTAAGGTAGCAATTTTCTTCCTTTTTACATCTTTAATTATGTATTCTAGTTTTTTCACAGTAAAGACAGTTATATTGGAACCTTGTAAACTAGAATTCAGTTCGTTCAGTTTTCCAAAAATATCGGCCAAATACGCTAAACGTGATAGCCAGAGTTCGTCAGTAAAACAATGGCGGAGTTCAAATTTGAATTCTGACAAGAATATTTGGACCCTCTGAACGTAATTCGAAGATTCGAGTTAAAACTTTTCCTTGACAACCACCGAACTTCTTTGTGTAAAAGGAGCTTATTGTGGTTACTGCCCATTTCATTGCGCAAAATTGTAAACAGTCGTGAATTTAGGGCCCGACATTTAATAAAATTCACTACCTTCACAGATTGATCTAAAACAGTATTTAGTTCTGTGGGGATTGCTTTGGTAGCTTCACGATATATGCTGCAATGTGTAAACTTGGCATCTGGTGCAACTTCTTTAATTTTTGCGAAAACACCACCACCACAACTTGTTATTGAACGTGCACCATCAGCACACACTCCTACACATTTGTTCCAATTTATTTCATGGCCAGTAATAAACTCATTTTCTTAAAAATCTCATCCGCTGTGGTATGATTTGAAAGAGGCTCGCAAAATAAGAACTCTTCATCTATGACTCTTTCATATCGAATATAAGCCATCAACTGTACAAAGTTGTTTACTTTCATCGAACTGAATTGCAAAATATTTGCTTTATATTTTCGATTAGTGTTTGTTTTACTTGAGCTGCCATTTCGTTATTTCGTCTCGAAACAGCGTCATCTGACAAAGAAACAACATTCAACTTGGCTGCTGCTGCTGTAGGGCCAAGAATAGACATCCCAATGTCTTTGGCTGCAGGTAATATTAAAGTTTCTCCACTAGTATGTGGTTTTGCAGTTTGAGCAATTCTCAAACTCACCAAATACGATGCTTCCTCTGCTCGTTCGTTAATTGTAGTAAAAGAATGAAATGAACGTTTGTTAGTTTTCATTTCAGTTCGTTTTCTTTTAAAAAAAGTCGATGGGTTACCTTTTAAACAGGTTGTTTTGAAAATGCCGTAGCAGATGCGATGGTTTCATCGAGCGATTCGAAAATTGTTCGTAACAAATAACGCACAGAATATAATAACAGTAGCGTCACCCTATTTGACATTATAATGTCAAATAGAGTGACGCTACTTATTATATTCTGTGCATACTTTGCTAGTGATCTCATTCATAAACAATATTCAGCACATTCCCGGGCGTTCGCAAGAACATCACATCTCGGTGAATAAAAATATATAATAAATAATAAAATAATATATCACTCTTAAACTTGCAACAATCTATTGCTTTTGTTTTTCATTATGCTATATGTACTTTGTTTATTATATATTTTTTTACATACAAAAATACTCTTTCAAAATAAATATTAAATATGAAACCCTTGACATGCTACTGAGACTTCGCATCCGAAAATTCACATAAAACTGCAATAAAATTTATTTGTTCGTTTTATTCGATTCGCCAAGCTAAATTCTTGGAACAGTCTACTCGTTACAATATTAAAATAAATTTTTTCTGAACATTTATTTAAATATTGTGTAAAAATTGTGCTACCAAAAATAACGTAATGTACCACAGTTTGAGAAACGATGCCTTAGATTGTTTAATTTATTCACTTTTTATCGTTTGCGACATTAAACATGGTTCTCAAACCCCGGTAAGTTCTCTCTCTCTCTCTCTCTCCTTCTCTTAAAACCTTAAGAGTGAAAGAAACTTTCTTATCGCTAGCAAATTACAAATATAGATTTTTCTGTATTAATTCTAAAATTAATTAATGTTTAATAACCTCAATAAGTAGGAGAAACACGAATTTAATTAGTCCTTATAAGGACTGGTTTAAAGGGGCGAAGCAAGAATGCTTTTCATCTTCCCCGTTATCTGTAGAGGACAGTGTAGGGATAAGGTGTTATTGAGCTATTAAAGCTCTGATCATGACAGGAGGGTGACATCAATAGCCGAGCCTCAGAGCTTCATTGGCTACAGCATTGCCATATTTAAAGGTAAAACCGTCTCAAAAAATTCGGACGATCCCTAGGCCACTCAATCGTGGGCGAGAGACCGTCCATCTCAGCGTTGGCTCCACTCAGTGATGGCCTTCCACCCTCACACCACCACCGAGCAGAACCGCTCAAATTCCGAAGAAAATCATTCACCGACAAAGCCCCAGAGCGGGCCGTGCCGGAGAACACTTTCTCCGGAGACTCAAATTGCTCCCTTAAGGTAAAAACCTTAAGAGAGCGTACTCATAACTCTCGAATCTCAGCGCCCAAGGGGGTAACAGCAACAGCCGAACCTCAGTTAAACTTCATTGGCTACAGCATTGCCATCCATTACCCTCCAAGGGTATTGGATTATCACGAAAATTAATCTTATAGTCCTTATAAGGACTGGCTTAAAGGGGCGAAGCAAGAATGCTTTTCATATTCCCCGTTATCTGTAGAGGACAGTGTAGGGATAAGGTGTTATTGAGCAATTAAAGCTCTGATCATGACAGGAGGGTAACAGCAATAGCCGAGCCTCAGTTAGAACTTCATTGGCTACAGCATTGCCATCCATTACCCTCCAAGAGTATTGGATTGAATGAATCAATCCAATACTAAAGAAACACCGCATCTCACGGTTGATTGATTCTCATTCACGAAAATTAATCCTTATAGTCCTTATAAGGACTGGCTTAAAGGGGCGAAGCAAGAATGCTTTTCATATTCCCCGTTATCTGTAGCGGACAGTGTAGGGATAAGGTTATTGAGCTATTACTAAAGCTCTGATCATGGCAGGAGGGTAACAGCAATAGCCGAGCCTCAGTTAGAGCTTCATTAGCTACAGCATTGCTATCCATTACCCTCCAAGGGTATTGGATTGAATGAATCAATCACCGCATCTCACGGTCGATTGATCATCCTATAATTATTCACCCACGAAAATTAATATTCAGATAATTTTCCTTAAGTAAAATTCATAAATTTTACATTTTATGGTGTTTAATGTATCTAACAATTACAAAAATGTATTTTCGATTATTCTTTTTAATTTTAGTAATATTACAATTAAATTTTTATTTCTAATGTTTTTAATATTAATTTTGTTTTAATTTAAAATTACAGAAGCAAGATGCTTAAAAAAGTTGGTGTGCAATACCAAGACTCAAAACAGAAAGCAAGTCAATGATCATCCATAAAGAGCAGTATTTAGCATATACAGACTTGTAGAAAATTATGAAGACGAATTTATTTCTCGTACGTTAAACTGGTCTGTTACTGACACACTCATTATCTGTTGATTTTCTCGATTTCAGTATAAAAATAATGGACAATTCGTTTCTCTGAAAACATCGACTTTCAGCTGGTGAATCCAGCAATGAAGGAGTTAGCTGATTTTTTTTTTTTTTTTAGTCTATGGAGAGCTGTGAAACGAAGAGAGGCGGAAAAAATCAAGCGGATATTAACATTTTTCTTTAAAGCTCTTTTTAGACTACGGCAATCAAAAAGTAAAGATTACTAATGGGTTTAGAGAAGGGAAGGAAAAGTAAGGATGTGCTTAAGGAACTCGAAGGTTGTAATGCAGAATTATTACTGCTGCTGCTACATTCCAAACAACCCTTAGTCACCTTGCCTCTGGCTACGTATTGGGGGGCATGAGGTTGTTCGCATTTAGTGCGACCGATGCTGAAAATTAATGAGGAAAAACAATAGTTGGGGACAATATAGTTCCTACATGGAATGGTAATGTCAGATTAAAACCGACTAACAGTGCCACACATCGAAGTCTTTTGGTAACCATGGTAACAACTTGTTTGTACCATTGCGTAGTATGAACTCAAAGGAGTACACATATGTCGCCAACATAATTTGTTCGTTATACTTCTATAAAGATCTATTAGCATCGATGTTATCTACCCGCAAAGATGGTCGACAATCCCTCTCGTGATTTTGAAATCCTCGAAGCATGAACTGAATAATACCAATTATTCTTCTCGAATGTATTTAGACAAATATCTTAAATACAATTTAAAGAAACGTTTTAGCAAGTGATGTAGAGCAATTCGGACTCTTTTAAACAATGAAGCACACTTTAACTTTTTAAACTTTTGAGAGTATCAGTTTAGTACATCGCCAGTGTGTTACGGACGCATGTAAATTTAGAATGGTTCACTCGTGAAGGGTCGCATACTTAACCCGATGACAGAATACATGATGGAAACCCATCAAGAGTGGCATGCACATTGTCTGCTTAACCTAATAAAAAATGTAAGTGTGTTGAAGAAGCTTAAAGATTATCAAGACTGAGTCGAGGAGGTAAATTTTCTCCCGCAGAGTTCAGAGAAACGAGGAATTGTCTAGAGGTCGAGATGGGTCAGTAACTTGTATCAAGGTCATTATCCTAAAGAAGAGAAGCCGTTTGATCGTGGTATTAATCTTTGCTCTTGTGCTACAGACCTGTACATGACACCAACAAGAGATAAATATCTATCCTTACGGACTGGGTTAAGTAAGTTTGGTTAATTCTAGGTCGTCTATTTTCTCATAAACTTAGATTTTTAGATAATCCTTAAGAAGTATTTTAATCTTTTTTTTTTTGATGTAAAATATGAAAGTGCATTTCACCTGTAGGCTTATGCATCTCGCTTTAAAAAATAAATTGGCAGAGAATATAAAAGCTTAAACGCGATGTACAAACATTACCTATTAAAATCGTTGTTATCTACCCGTAAAGATTATCGACAATCCCATTTTTTTAAAGATTTTTTTTTTTAAAATCCGTTTCTAATCTTTATATTTTTTAATCATTACAAAATCTTTCGGGATCATTTATTACTGAAGATCTAAATTATACGAAAGCTCTCACAGAATGGGTTTAGGCTGGTGTGTAATAGGAAAGATAAATAAAATTTGGAATAGTAATAAAATAAATAGCTGAAACTAAAAATATACAACTCAGTGGTACTGTCTGTGGTTCTCTATGGATCTGAAAGTTTGATTACAAAAAAAAAATAATAAAAAATAAAATGACAAGCGTTTGAATCCATATGCTTACGAAAAATAAACCAAACTAAATGGACTGAGAAAAAGACCAATCAGATAGTGAGAAATGAACTAAATTATAAAGAATTAATGTTAGACAAACTAAATAAAGAGGTTAAAATGGTATGGGCATGTAAATAGAATGAACTAGAGATTACCTTATATCTCCCTACCAAACGGACAAGGGGCAGACCAAGGATAAGCTGGATCACTAATATTAAGAAGGTTACTAAGATCAACTGCCTCCAAGATCTTTCAAGAAAGACTATTAAGAGAAGAATGGAGAAGATGGACTCATGAAGTACTCATCAACCCGTCTTGTCGGAAGATGATCAATCTTTCATCATTTCACTGAGAAATCAATCTAATATGTGTTTCTTAGTTTACGAGCGAGTATTTTTTTAAATCCGTTTCTAATCTTAATTATATTTCTTAATCATTACAAAAATGCTCTGTTATGTAGACTTAATCCAGATCGGGATATTTATTAACACACACCGGATGATTTAGAAACTTGGTACAATTGCTCATTAGTCTGTTCTACTTTCATAAAAGTTAAAGAAAGTTTTATGAAAGTTAAAGAAGAAAGTGCTAAATATGCACTTAACCTCAAAAAGACAAAAGTTATGTCAACATATGAACTTAATGATTTTGAAGTAGATGGAGAGAAAATGGAAGCAGTTAACAATTTTGTGTTCCTAGGATCCCGAATTGATAAAGATGGCTATTGTACCAAAGAAGTTAGTGGATTATTACTCGGAAAGAAAGCAATGAAAAATTTAAACAAGATCTTTAAAAGACAAAGATATTAGCCTCACAACAAAAATCAGAATCGTGAAAGCAATGGTATTCCCTGTGGTGCTGTATGGATGCGAAAGGGTGAAAGAAGGAAGATAGATGCATTTGAATTATGGGTTTGGAGACGCTTACTAAGAATACCATGGACTGCAGAGCAAACCAATAAATCAGTGATAGACAGAATAAAGCCAGATTGCTCCCTCGAAGCTGTGATCATCAAGCAAAAATTGTCATAATTCGGACATGTTATGCGAGCAAATGACAGTCTGGAGAAGATGGTGGAAGCAGGAGAAGACCAAGAATTAGATGGAGTTAAAGAAGCAACTGGAGTACGCTTGGAGGTTCTGAAAGACATGGTCAGGGACAGATCGGAATGGAGAGTGTATGTTCGTGGGATCACCAGGAGTCGAAAACAACTCGATGGAACATAACACACTGTTCTACTTGCATTGATTGATGATTAAAAGGGCTTGGAGCAGGAAGAGAGAAAAAATATACGCAAACGAAAGACTTAAATTAAACAAACTTGAAGGAAGTTGAAAAAACAGCGTCATCTTTTCTTACGGATTAAGTAGAATGCATCCAGCTAACAATTTAAATGACTTTCAGAAGAAATGAAATTTGTCTTAGCTGAATGCAGCTACAATTAAAAAAAAAAAAAAAACTGTTTGGAGATTAGTTTCGCTAACCCCAACAATCCGCAGTATTAGAATGAAATAAATTTAGAGCAGAAATTTATACTTCAAATGCATTCTCTCGAAAAAAACCATCTTGGTTTAAGTGACATTATATTTATTTAGCTTGCAGGCTTAACTTTTAAGTTTTTGTACTATCCTGTGCAAAATGAAGGAGGAGTAAGTTTCAAATCATTATAATAATGCCTGAAATAATCGAAAAATTCCGTCCCAGAATTTCTTTCCGATTTGGGAATCATCCGTATAGCAATATACAGTGAGGAACTAACCCTGTCCTAATTCTACAAGAGAAACTAGTTCTTGAACTATCTACTACGCATGCTTGATATATCAATGGTGAAAAGACCCAAAGGGAAAATAACATTATTTCCTGTAGAAGTCGTAACAGGTTTGGAAACTATCGAATCTTAAGTACAAAATGGAACTAATGATTTTTTTTTTCAAAAACAAAGTATGAAAAACCTTTAACTTGTTTAAAATTAAAATTTTTGCAATTACCATTAACATTACTGACAGGATGGGTGAAGCACTAGTGCTTTTCGTATTCCCCTTTATCTGTAATGAGAGTTGTTTGGGAATGGGACATTTGTGAGCAATTATGCTCGCCCTCTAAAATAAAATTTGCAATTAAATTTCTTAGTACTAAAATATATTTTTAAAACAAAAAAAAATAAGGTGTATGAGCTAAAAATATAACTGTAAAGATAATTTAAGTAATTTTGAAAAAAAGTTAAATTTATTTAACATAATTATTTGATGTATATAAATTTATAATAAAATATCACGGTATAGATTATTTTATTCTCTTTATCATTCGGCATATCTTATCTTTATCAAGCTGAAATCCTAAACGCGAGATTCTCAGCGCCATAGTTAATTACGAAAATCTGTTTCTTGATAAGAAAAACAAACGGAGCTTGAATTAACAAGAATTAGAAATAAAATATGGTTTGGCTTAGATATTTATTTATTTATTTATAATTTACTGTTTGTGCTGATGGTGTAACCCTCTGAGCACAAACAGTAAGAAAGTATTAATATATATTAGCTATCCCTCATTGTCGTAGCAGACGTACGCCCTTGTAGTTAAGTATAATAGTACCAGGCTATCAAAATTCCTGCTGTCAGCAAGGTCCACCCAGGGAAAGATCTCCAAAGACGAGAAAAATTTTCGATCTGAAAACCACGTGACCAACCAGTCATGAGAAGGCTGTTGACGATTTTAGTGACCCGTAACACACTGGTCAGTTATTATATGAGATCCCTACCCCGTCATACCCTTTTAACATTCATCAATTGCTGTGTTCTTGCAATTAGAGTGACGAGGAAAATTGTAACCGAACAGTCACTAAAGTCACAAGCGAAACATGAAATAAGCTTAAAAATGACAAAATTAAAAAGGAAAAAAAAAAAATGTGGATAGGGGAAAACGTTGCCCTTAATCCCTAAGATCCTCCGAACGAGGCTACCGAAAGTGGGTTTGTGCAGCACGCGCGTAGCCCTAATGCTGCAGGCAGGTGTTGACCCACATGTGTCGCCGCTTAGCTATCTCGTCGGACTGGTAAGACAACTTAAAAAGGTGTTTGCGTGGAACTCGCAGCCTCGCGTTCTGACACACTTTTGCCTTTAAACAAGACGAAGAAATCGGGCAAATTCCGAAGTAAGTTAACGGTGGCTGGTAGAGACGTGGAAAGACCGTAGGTGAATAAGTGAGAAAGTTTAGCGAGATTTTTTATTATTATTATAAAACAGTTTTTACAATTAATTCTATCATCTGTACGGTTTCGTAATTAATTCTCATTATTCTCAATAGGTGGCAGCACTAATCTCCCTCGTAAATGAAGAATCTTATAAAATTTAAGGGGCGGTTTCATAGAAAAACAGTGTGTCTAGTTCTTGAAATGGTGCAGTTAGTGATAAGCAGGATAGCATTTGTAATAAGCAAGCACGTGTATGGAAAGCGATTTTAAAAGTTTCACGAAGTAATTCAAGATCATCTAGCAATCTCGTAAAATTCTATGCGCTGTCTCTAATGTCAAAAGCTGTTGCAAAAGTGTTCACGACATGAAATTTTATGACCGTCAGTGTATTTTTGAGTTACAGCGAATAGACTTTCTCAATACACTTGAAGTTAGTAAGTAGGGGGATGACTGGCTGTCCGGGTCAAAGGCTTAGACATTTTATGGGCAATAAATGATGAGTTCTCATATTAAAGCTATTAAACCAATCCGATATCCCGAAGCTTTGATCATTAGACAAATTATATCTTCTATACATCCGCTATAATTTGTTGATAAGTTAACTACCAGACTTTTTTTTTTTTTTTTTTTGGTATGGATCAGTAATTCCATCATGAACAAGTTATACATCGACCTGATTCTTATTCAAGCCCTTGTTGTTCGATATATGATGAGTTCGTTGCTCGCTGTATACATAGTTTTATTTTTTTTATTATTTATTAGCCCTAGAAGCTATTCGGGTATGGCTACAGTGTTCAAAAAATAAAAGCAAAATGCACTCGCTTAAATTTAAACCAGGGGGAAAAAATTACAAAGTCGTAGATCTTATACATTAGTATCGTGTATGAGAAAGAATATCCTGAGATCTTTAAGATTTGATGGCGCACTTCACAGAGTTTATCTTTTAATAACAAACAACTTAAGTACCATCAAAACCAAATGTGTTTAAATTTAAATAAAAGAGTAAATGATATCCCCCCACATCTCAACACTTTTATTCCTTTAACCCTCTTCAAATGCTTCGTTTAAGTGACTGGTCACATTTAATTGTGTCTCGAGAAAGCGAAGTCTTCACGTTCTCATTTCCAGTCTCAGCAAGGCGAAACGAATGAGCACGAGACGAATTTCCGCCTTGCAAAATCCAGGTTACACGTATTCAGGAACTCTTTTGGCTGTTGTTAATTGAATTAATCAAACTTATGAAAATCTTAGCAAGTTATAAAGATTTATACACATCGATAGTCAAATAGATTGTTGAAGGCATCTGCAGTTAGTTTCCATTTTCCATAAAAAACCGAACTCAAGTTCGGTTTTATTCTGTTATTTTGAAATGTAATCAAATTTTGAATCATTTCTACATTTATTCTTATCCCGTAAACTTTAAATAATACTGTTCTTGCCATCATCTTCAACGATAAAAGCCGAATTGATATATCTGTACACACAATTATTTCTGAGTTACTCGCGAAACGGCATACGAAAACTTGGCTCTGAAGTTTAAATCTCTTAAATAACTAAGTATGACATCAGTTTTTACTCTTTGTTCTTTTTTAGTTTGTTACGAAATAAACAGCATCAGAGAAGAGAATAATAGATTTAAAAAAAAAAATAACAGAAAAAAAATAACAGAAAAAACTAATAAAATAAAACCAAATCAATCTGAAGCGCATGCGTAGTGCAATAGTTACTGATTAACACCGGAGTTCTGTAACCATGACAACCACTTTGGCTTTTGTATGATCTATAACAATGGCTTACTTTGAAAAGTTTGTCTTTCTGGAACCAAACATCTTCCTCATCTTCTATATTATTGGTGTCCGAGCTAAGTTCATCCCGTGACCTAGAAAGGATCTTACGGCGGCTGACCATTTCGCTTAATGGATCTGGACCACACCTGAAAAAGTAATTGGAAATTTTGATTTGTCATTTCTCAGTACGAAAATGGTATTTATAAGAAAGCAAAAGAAACAGGTTGCAGGTCAATATCTGTTTTCTCTTATCCACATAAGCAAAACAAAATTGACTTAAATTGTGCTATCTCAGTAATGTGCAAAACCAAAATGTCTTCCAAAAAAAACAAATCAAGCAAATCAAATGTTATTTAATATATATAATATATATTTATTAAATATATCAAGAACAGCTGGACTGGTTATGATTCACTCTTCTTCTACGCCGAAGTCTAATCCTCAAACAGCCCCATAAAAAAAAATCCAAATGTATTAAAATATTAAACCGCTTTTTCCATATAATGAGAGAGAAAATTGGTTAATGGATTATGAACCAACGTGTTTAAAAAATGTTTTTAAAACCTTCTATAAAAATTTATTTATAAAATAAAAAGGTGTGTTATGGCAATAAGGAAATAAACATGATTCTTAAATAATAAGTTTTTATATTTAAAAAAAAATTGTAAAATAAATATTAACTTGAACTTATATATAATTTCAACAATTTATTAAAACACAGTAAATTCAATTTCTGCTTAAGCTTCTGTGTATTTTTCACACTCGTATCTGCGTGACTATTTGGATGATTTCACCAGTTTTTAAACAATGATACAATCTCCCTTCTCTTCATACATTCAAAATTATGAAATAAAAATATTTGAAGATGTAAAATATTGTTGATTATTTTAAAGCAACTTGAAGAAAATGAAACAAATTTAAAAACAGTATCCTGTAATTATTTTCTGGAATGTGTAGAAGATAACTTGAAAGCTAACTTGAAAATATGCCAGTCCAATAGACGACAGGATTTTTTATTTTTTGGTGGAAACTGGATTTTACTCCCCATTCCCGCCCTTTGCAAATACAGTTATAAGGAAAATGTACCCCAAAACAATAGCTAGGGGGCGGAGCAAAGAGAATAAACTTAGGGTATTTTGATAATGATCGATTGTCGCGAGGCTCGAAATTTAATTGCTAATTGAGTAATTTTAGTTGTTTAGGGTATCTATTTTTGAAAATTGAAATTGACTGAATACAGCGCACGCCCTGTTTGTTATTTATCTGTTGATTGACTCTTGAATTTAAAGGAAAAAAAGCAAATTCTAATGGAGGTTTATAAATGCAAGGAGGGGAAAGAAAGTAGCCTGTTAATACACGATTTAATAGTGAACATTACGTTTTATTATGTAAGAAAAATCTAATTAACGTTATTCTCATAACAATAGAAGCTGGCAACTCCTTGTAGTAAGAAGAATAACATCCCAATAAACGTCCACTCCCACATCATATTAAATGTGGACAATGAATTCTCATCATGGCTTCCCGTTGAGTTTTTCAAAAATAACCTTCGTATATAAACGACATTCTTAGAACAAGACGATCACGAGATGCAGTTCTACGATACTATATCCACTACATCGTGCTACCTACCCTTTCACCTTGCGACCTAATGCCAAGGAGGGTCAAATGACGAAGTGGCGCGTGCATAATAATATCGTAAGAAATAATCAGGTCAAGAACAGCTGGACTGGTTATGATTCACTCATCTAATCCTCAAACAGCCACATAAAATAAAAAAAAATCTAAATGTATTAAAATATGAATCTGCTTTTATCAAATAATGGGAGAGAAAATTGGTTAATGGATTATGATACAGATGAAAAGGAGGCAAATATTTTGTGGATATTTTATCTACACTACTGAATATTTACGTGTTTGTACTCCGTTAGTTTTTAAGCTATTAACCCAGATCTTATCTGGAATTTACTTAACACCTCTTTAAAGGTAACGAGAATTGGTGGAATTTACTGTGTGCTCAAGGTTTGAACAAAAGAAGCTAAAAAAATAAATAACGACACCTCTGTGTAGTGAGGGAGGAATGGAATGATGTGTTTCACCGAGTTGATAGCCCATAATTACCCCTCTGTCGCATCTTTAAACTCCACCATGTGGTTATCTTACCGTTATGACTTTGGTATTTTTTCCTTAGTCGCCCCACATCCTTTCTTCATATTTCTTTTTAACATAAAATCGAGACACCTTCGTGCTCGTAGAGCATTAAAAGTGACTTTTTATCTCTTCCTGTTTGGTCGTTTGATGAAGAAAAGGCCTCCACACTTGCAGTGAACATAGAGGTTGACACACCAGTTCTGAACAAGATCTAAGTAGGTACTGGAAGCGAGGAAGAGGAGGATCCAAACGAACAGTCTCTTCAACCAGTGCACAACAAATGGATCGTAAATGAGATCATTGACGAAAATGGAGAGATAGGGAAAAAATGCTATTTTATTGCAGTAGTAAAAACTCATTACTAGAGTTTTTTTTTTAAAACAAATACTATTATTGCTAATTTTTCCTAGACCTATATTCCCTTCCATCTTTCACATAGAGCTCAAGTATAACAGCATTTGAGATTGAAAATATTTGCAAAATTAATCCTTTACAGATATTCTTCTATTTAAATATTTTTATTAAAAAGAAATCTCTATGGTCTTCTTGAGAAACCCTGATTCAAATGTTTATCATGGCTGAAATATTTTCTCTAGATAAGTTTTAAGACTAAAATGAAGTCATCCTTTAAAAATTACTTACCTAATTACATTTGACAGTTATTCTACTTCAGAACACAATTCTAGAACTGAACTATTACAAGGACACAGTTGTGAAATTGTTCAAATCTTAATATGTTGGTATTGATTTACATAAAATCTTTCTTATTTTTTATTATTGATTTACATAAAATCCTTATTTTAGTTGTTTTTCATTTATTAATGAGTGAATAAGTTATCGGCTATCACTCTGTTCTGGCTTGACGAACCATCATGAGAAATATCTTGATATAAATAGCAACCTAAATAGAGTACATTTCAGAGGCCATAAAAATTCCCGTTATATACCAAAATGAACATTACGAATACCTAATACAGTTTCTGTTAAATGAGATATTGCTACTTCTGCGGCTTCTAAGAATAATCTGTCAGTTTTGAAATTTGATTTGCGCAGTAGACTTCGTATTTTCTGTGTAATAACTCTTTCTGATGTTAATCTTAGAAATACACGCGTCCCGAAATTATTGTCAAATACTTGAGTGTTATGTTTTATGCGTCGTATTTTCTGTGTAATAACAAATACTTGAGTTATGTTTTATATATGGATAGGAGAGAAGTAATACTGTAAATTCGCCTATAAAAAAATTAGCGTAATTCAACTTACGCCAGATAAGGCCTATTAAAGGACACAAAATTTACTCATAGAAAGATTTTCTGTCCACAAATTTAAAAGATTTTGTTTTAGGCTTTTTTTTTTTTTTCATTAAGCACTCATGACTTGACAAATGTGGAAACACGTAATGAGTCACGTGCACAGCGATTAATTTTCAAGAACACCAATATTCAGTGTTTTATTACATTAAAAATAATAGCATGTATTATTGATTTAAAGAAGATTGATTTCACAATTGTAGTAAAGTTTTGACTGTGACTTTACAATCATAATTGAGGGAGTATTTGAAATCACTTTGTAGGGGGAAAAAATCTATATTATTGCATATTTTTTAATTAGCAAATCGAATTCCTAAAAATAGTTGCGAAATCTTAACACTGGTGGAACGATCAAGTTATATCATCATCATGCGTATCAAGGATTTAGGCCTAGTGTGGCCTGTTCCGGCCTTAGAAGTCATCGTTGAATCGTTTAAGAGGACGTCCTGGTTTTCTTTTTCTTAATGGCTTGTACTTTAAGGCTTGTTTTGGTAATCTTTCTGTTTTCATTCTTTGAACGTGTTCCATCCATTTATGTTTATATTTTTTAATTTTTTCTATTACTGGTTCTTGGTTTAATTCTTTCATAATTTCTTCATTTCTTTTGTGATCAAATAGGATATACTTTGCAGTTTTTCTCATAAACAGTACATTAAATCCCTGTTACAAAATATATAGCAGAATCTTAAATAGGAAACCAATGAAATATTCCGAAAACTTTATTTTAGAAGTACAGAATGGATTTAGAAAAGGACGATCATGTATAGACCCGGCCTTTTGCCTAAAATTAATAATAGAGAAAAGAAGAGAATACAATTTAGAAACACATATTGCATTTATTGGTTTTGAGAAAGCATTTGACAAAGTTAA
Source organism: Typopeltis vanoorti (assembly GCF_054136105.1). NCBI lineage: Eukaryota > Metazoa > Arthropoda > Arachnida > Uropygi > Thelyphonidae > Typopeltis > Typopeltis vanoorti. The sequence continues at coordinate 113,281,255 of NC_143565.1, read as the reverse complement.
AAGAAACATTATTTAACATATTAAAAGAAAGACAAATACCAAATAATACCCTAAAAGCTATCACAAGTATATATGAAAATAATCAAATACAAATAAGATTAACTCACGAGCTATCATATACGAGAGAGATAAACCAAGGGGTCCCACAGGGATGTCCCCTCTCAGCAACTCTTTTTAATATCTACTTAAATGAAATAATAATAAAATGGAGTAAAAATTTACATCAAGGAATTAAACTTTCTCCTACAGTTAACTTAAACACTCTCCTCTTTGCAGACGACCAAATAATAATTACAAATTCTGAAGATAACTTACAGAAAGCTATTTTAAATCTAAATGAGATATCCAAAGATTATGGTATGATAATATCAACGGAAAAATCAAAAGTTATGGCCTTTAAAGGACAAGATCCAGCAAGAACGAAAATAGTAACAGATAACAAGATCTTAGAACAGGCGAATTCATTTAACTACCTAGGATGTATGATCACTTATGAAAATGAAAAAGATATAAACATAAAAACTGCAAAATATTTTAAAATAACAGGTGTAATTAATTCTATATTTAAACCAAACCTAGTTCAAAAACAAACCAGACTAAAAGTACACAATACATTAGCCCTACCAGTCTTAATGTATGGAAGCGAAATCTGGACAATAAAACAAAAAGACAAACAAATATTAACAACAGCAGAAATGAAGTTCAAGTTATATAAGAAAAGAAAAGCTTTAATATATTTTATAAGAAAATATTTAAATATCTAGCACGCATCTATATAATTAAACATTAATTTAATTTAAAAGTATTCTAAATGTTTAAAAATTGTTTTAATTATGCATGTTGTTAATACACCTAAAATATTATAATATGATGAAAATACAAGTTATGCTAATGGTAAGTGAATTGTTCAGGAAGTAATTAAAGCAATCTCATGAAAGCTTATTTAAATTCGAACGTTGAATCGGTAATGATTTGATTGTAAGTTTCTCGCTCCGTCACATTTTTATTTATTTTTCAAGGAAGAGTGGTTTCAACTCAAAGTCGGTGGTTCGAACCATCATAACCAAAGTAACAGATATTCCTACCATCTATAAGTAGAATGCATTACGTTATATGCAATCAAATAACTGGGATTTAGGTCTCTTTGTTCCTTTACCCCAAATCTCCCAATGCATTAGTCTACTCGAGATAATTGCATCATTTTAAAAATTATCAGGGAAAGGATCAATTGTCTTCCTCCTTTTCGAACAAAATCTTTTCACAACTTCTTGAATAAATCATCGAAGCAAAACATTTACCATTAGTGTTTACATATCCAAAAACATATTTTGCTATCCTTTTTCCCCTGTGGTAATAATTATCAACTTATTTAACCGATTAAATGTATATGGCTTTCCTTATTTAACCCTTTGCGCGCACTATTACCCCGTAAAATTATCCTACAATTTATAAAAATTCCTATTTTTCCTCAAGTCAACAAACTACACGTATTGTTGACTTAAGAGATCAAATCAAGTGATAGCGAAGTATTCAATTTGTACTGACTTTCTCAAATGGATTCGTTGCATAATACGGTACAACAAACCCATAAAATTCAATTCGAGTTGACTTAGATAACATCCTTTCCCCCTCCTATAAGGCTGCGCAATATCCGGTGGGAATGTTAACAATTTTATTTCATTTGTGACCAGGAGTAAGGATATAAAGGGGGGGGGGGGGGAGGAGAATTAGTCGGACAAGAGGCCTGCGTTTAGATTGATATGCCTCTTAGACGGTATTGTAAGGGATCAATGTAGACTGCACTAAAAGGGCCATAAGTGCCACACCATTGCTTCCAAAAGAAATTTATAATCCAGCATTTCCGCTCTTGTCTCCTTTAGAAAACTTATTTGCGAGTATAAATCAGACTAGCTACCTTTCTTTAACTTGGTCATTCATTTTCTCTAGCATCTTTTTTTTTTTTTTAAACCAAAGATTTAAGATAACAATGGCGAGTTGAGTTACGTATAGTAATGCAAATAAAGACCAGATTCTTGACATTCGAGAAACATTTTGGCGATGGAAAGTAGGAAGGTGTGTTCGTATTTGCATTGCAATCTTCCCGCTAGGGGTTAATGTCACCAAGAGAAAAGAACAGCGGAAGAAAGGTCAACATACCATTCTAGTGTGCTGATGTTGCAAGACTTGTCAGAAAGTAAACATGAAAAGATAACAGCCATTCAAAAGAAATTATCTGAAGAGCAAATGCTAGAATGATGTGATAATTACTTCAGGAGAATTTGGTTTGTAGTAAAAGCGAATACTGACACTTACAGAGTCTCTTCATAGTTATATCCTGGTCAAGACTATGAGGCAAGATTTGGGAAATGTGCAATGGGGCCACGTACTTGATATCGCTTTCAAAATTATTGTTTGCAAACATTTATAGCATACTTCATTTCCTGTTTCTTAAAATAATATAAAAGCATTACTATGAATGTCATTTTGCTTTTGCACACGTAGCTTCCTCATATCACTACAGGATGGAGACTCGACTAAGTGAGCCGGTATTTTAAGGGGAAAAACACCGAAGGAAATTGATTACGTGGGATCAAAGTTCAACTTACAACAAGCAAATTCCTGACATAATGTAGGAAGACGAAAACATTGAATGCCGCAAGCAACGTTTTTTTTTTTAGCACTCAAACACCTCTAAAACATTTTTGAATTAACATAATTCTACGGATTAAAACAATCTTAAATCATTTGTTAGACGTTGACAAGTTTACTTCAAAAACCCCGAATTACAAAAAGAGAAAGGTGTATGTACTTCGTTCGGTACTGACGGCTGTCCATAAAGCGAGCCGACTCACTTACACATACCCACCGTATCTCGTGTCAACAGTTTCCAGTTCACTTTCCTCAGTGACTCACAGTTGAGTAGGAGGAACAAGTCCCATCCTTCCCGCCCAGTCTGTTGTTCGAGTAATGGTCTTATTATATACTACGGTGCTAGTTCTTTAACATGTCCCGGGTTCCAATTTTCAAGGTCATTTTTAACCCTGTTCCATTCTTGCCTCCCAATATGGGTTCTTTCATGGTGGCGGGAGCGAAGAGTCGAGTGTTTTACGTTCTTCTCAAATATGGGTTGTACTCTTAGCAACGGACCACAAACTTTTTCCTGTCATAAAATTACTAATATTGGGAGTTGCATTGAGGCCAGTTCATATCCAGTATATAGAGCTCGACAAGGCATGCAAACCCTACTCTCCAAGGACAGTTGGAGATTTTTTTAATTAAATAAAAACTGTTCTATTTTGTACAGTCTGCAGCTAATCAATTCTCTTCACCATTCAAGGCAAGGGTATTTGTCTGAACTTCATGTGTATATATATATATATATATATATATATATATATGGGTTGTGTTATCTGTTTCGAACTACACACGGAAATAGTTCGTAATATTTTTAATGTTGTTCAAATTAATTATCCTCCTTGATACTGAGCTTATTTGGCTTTGCATATACTGATAGTCAGCAACTAGAAAAGATAGCAATCATTTTCCCCCACCTCCAAAAAAGTTCAGGTGTTCATTACAACAGACTACATGACAAACGAGAGCTTGGAACCATTTTGAAGAAAGCACAAAGCTGAGAATAGTACGGTAGATGGATGTTTACCATCTACCTCAGCAGGTTGATGTTTGGAAAAGAATTATGCCAGCTCGTACGAGAAATATATAAAGGAAGTAATCTCCAGGGAATTTAGAATTAAAGTGTCACAAAGAAGACATGAATAGACCACCAACATTCAACATTATCTTCTATCTCCGCTTTCATACGCGATATTCAGCTGGGTTTTATACGCGCTTCCTTGATATCGTATCAAGAAAAACAGATTGTTAGTTGAGTTTTCGCGTGACTAAATTCTTAATTTAAATGAAGAATCAGCTTCCCAACAGATTAATCTATTATTTTCAATAGCAAGATTAAGCCATCTTAATAACAGGTTATAAGCAAGCACTAGATTACATGTTCGTGGTACATTGCAAGCTCAAACCTTATATGACATTTGTATACTTTTCACCAAATCACTAGTCTGCTATTATTAGTTCAAATATAGGTATAATGACTGTGGAGAAAATGTACATACAAATATCCATGTGATACTTAGACAATATCAATCTCACTTTTGAAGTAACTTAATTTTGGAGCTTTTAAAGAGGGGGGGTCGACATTGAGGACTGCGTAAGAAAAAGTAATTGCTTTATATGGCACTAATTTTGTTCTTCGATTTAGGGCACACCAAAATTTTGAACAGTGCTACCCCCCCCCCCCCCACACACAATTCTTTTATTTTTACGTTCCCGCAGCTAATTGTATATGCTTAACAATTAGGTAAAAGATAGACATATCTGAATAACTTCCAGTGTCCTAGTACTGATACATCGAAAACACATTAACAATACCTTAAACACAATTATAATAACGCTACGAATAAATATTACAAAAAGGTAATCGAACACCTCATTTGGAAGTAAGTTTAACATACTATTTAGTGATTGTAAAATAAAGCGAGTAAAATAGGTCAGGAAAGATCGATACAAATAACTTAAAAGGAGCATTATTATTTTTTTTTTCTTTTACTAGATTGGAAAAGTTTTTCCAATAGGTTACCGCTTATTGGACGCCTGAAGTGGCCTTAACGTTTCATGTTTGGTCTCTACAACAGGATTTCTTGATCATGTGAAAAAAAAAAAAATAAAATAAAATTAATGAACACAAATAGAAAAAAAAAATCATTAGTTTACCCACGGGTGTTATTGTACTATAGAAGAGGGGTAGATATAACTATTGGTACTATTGGTAGTATACACGGCTTTATTACCACCCAAAAATTATCGTACCTAAAAGATATGCACTTTACTATTAGCTGAACGCTTCAAATATATAAATTCCAGATGTGTGCTAGCGAGATGAGATCGCAAAAAGCAAGCTCCATTGCTGCAGAAGTATGGGGAAAAGGTCATAGATTTCAACCATGATCAGATCAGGTTAGAAGTAATTTATTTGTAAGCTTCCTATTATAGTACAAAATGTTGAACAATCGTGTGTAACCTAAGAGCAACAGCTCATCCAGGTTACGATAGGCATAAAGTTACAAAAATTCATGTAATACATTTTCATTATATACACATATGTACATTCATATAATATACATATTATTATAATATAATTGCATAATAAAATCACATGAGACGTGCTAATATGTACAGAGAAAGTTGCATAACATTAATTAGGAACAAAATAAAACAAAGCAGTTAAATAGCATTTAAATTTTACGTTTTTACACACGAGACTGGATCTTTGAATACAAATATGCTAAAAACCAATCATTTATGCAATTATTTTGAACAGAGCTTCCTCATTTCTATGGGAAAATAAATACTCTTTGATTACAGTTTTGTATTGGTTTGGGTTAGTTTCGTTTCTTATTGTTAAAGGTAGTGTGTTGAATACTTTTGGCGCTAAATAAGTATAATGTTTGTGTGTTGCTTCTTTATTTGCTTTTGGAACTAAATATTTTAGGCCCTACTAAGGAAAGTATTCTTGTTTGATATTTACGTATTCGTTGTCGTTTTTTATGAATAATAGTACCCTATAGGCGTATAAATATATCATAATCTGTAAATCATGTTATTGTTAGAAACTAGTTTAGCATTCACAGTTATTAAGCGCTGAAATCCCAAAATATTACAAATTTCGGGATTTCATAGTTCATTAAATCTGCTCGCGACCATTGTTGTTTTCATGCTTTCGTCTGGTGAAGATAGGCGCCATGTTGCAAGAAGAAACTAGGTTAACAAATGAGGAAGAATTAACAGATGTCTCTCGTATCTTTCATGTGGCAGGAGTGCAAAGTGGGTCAACTGGCTTCTTCCTCTTGCTGTGGCCCTCTGGCGTTACTTTTTCCAGAAGCTTCACGCTCATTTTATTAGCCACCAAAAAGGAAAAAAAAAAAAAAAAAAAACTCGATTTTTGAAAAGCTTACCAACTCAATGCACTAACGGTTAATGAAATAATAATTAAGATATCGTGCAAACCGAAACGAAAAGCCGGATGTTGTCAAAAATCGCATTCTTGGTATTAATGGCAAGTCGTTCCCGCGTTTTCTTCCCTTTCATATTCGCACTATTGTAGAATGGTCCTACACAATAACATCGGAATTTAAAAACGAGCGTTAATGATTTTAACCCGTCATCAACTTTAATTTTTTTTCCCATCAAAACTCATCACATCCTGCAATAAGTCGGCACCTATAAGAGCTTTAACACAATAGAAGAGCAAAAGACAATCTAAGAGAAGACAATTGACAGAAGAAAAAAATATATTAAGACACAATAAGTAACTTTCTATTACCAACTATTGTTTGGCGTACTAACACTCCTCTGCTTACAGAAACTAGTTCAAAAATAATACTTTCGTATTATGCATTTGTCCAATAAACGACACTTTTTTTTTTTTTTGTCTCTTTGCCATTGTTAAGATTTGTTATCAGAACGATTCAAACCATCAACAAAATAGTAATGAATAAGAATTCTCTACTTCAGTTGAAGATTTTCGACGAACAGTTTTATGGTTTCAGGATTAAAACGATGGCAGTGAACGGGAAAAAAAAAAAAAAAAAACCGATTCTACTTAACTCTACTAAGCTAAAAAAAAAAATCGGCAAACGTTTGGATAACACAGTAAAAAAAATTATGAGAAATCTTATATTTATTTGGTAACATTAAGAACATTTTTTTTTGCGGGGGGGGGGAGATAGACCCAGTCCTTGACTCTTTATCCCTTCATCCGATTGAAGAAAATGTGTGGATAGGGTGCTATTGAGCTGAAAGTTCTAGTTATGGCTGGGTAACGGCAATAGCTGAGCCTCAGTTAAAACTTCATTGGCTACAGCATTGCCATCCGTTACCTTGGGTTTCTGCTCGAATTACCTTGCAGGAATCAATCCTTGATTCATTAATAACAATTCCTCAAGTATCAATTTTTTTCTCATTAATATCAATCCTTAAAAGGACTGGCTTAAAGTGGAAAAGCAAGAATGCGTTTCATATTCCCCGTTATCTATAGAGGGTAGTGTAGGGATATCTGTAGAGGACAATGTAGGGATAAGGTGTTATTGAGCTATTAAAGCTCTGATTATGGCAGGAGGGAAACTGCCAAGCCTCAGTTACAACTTCATTAGCTACAGTATTACCATCCATTACCCTCCCAGGATGGGTTTTTCATCTCTCTTACCGCACCGGGGGTAAATACTTCAATTAACATTATCTATAAAAAAATAAGGTGTATAACACATTTTTAAATAAATATATATATATATATATAAAAGAACTATTAAAATTTATTTAAAGATTTAGAATTATATTTAAAATCATTTTAACGGATTTCAGTTTTATATTAAGAACTATGTTTTTCTGCAGCTCCCTCTCTCTTTAAACCACATCAATTAATTATTATTCAGTTTTGAAAGTGTTAATATTAACAGCGCAGAATTAATTGCTTTAACGCGTTACTAATAAAATCAATCACTTTTTTTTTTTGGTGAGAAAAGCAAGTTTGGCATTTTTCTGACAGCCAAAGCAATCAGACCTGCCCGAAAATTATCTTAAGAAGCTGAATTTATTAGAACCGCCTTCTTAAAAACAAGTTTAACAACTACTTCGGTAGCTTTGATAAAAAAAAAAAAAAAAGTTATTGCATCCCGAATATTAAATAAATGGAGGCATTAAAGTAGGTTTTAAACATCTGCTAAGGGGAGAGAAGTCAAAGAAAGTCAAAGGGTGTGATTGAAAATTCTAAAGCGGTAAATTGTCTTCCGCCCTTCGTGTATTAAATAAGCAAGTTAGAAAATTAGTTTTTTTAATGAACAATAAAAGTGTTAGGTGTGCACGAGCCGGCTCAAATAATTTGTTGGCAAGACATGTTCAAGCACTGATTTCATAATAAGCTGAATCCAATGAATTGAATAGTTGCATTTTGTGGTTAACATTTCTTTTACTAAAGCTAAAAGATTAATTTTTTTTTATTTTATATTAATATAATATTTTGTAAACCATTAACTTATTTAAAAAATTTTAAAAGTATCATATTTTAATGAATTTTAACGAAAATTTTAAAAGATTTCACAATCAAGTGAAATATGAAAATCATCATGAATAAATATATTCGTATTGTTCACGAGCAACTTATGAATTTAACGATAGAAACTATAAATGACCAAATTAAGGATTGAATGCAACAAGTTTGTATACTGCTTTCCATTTACAAGATCATTATGGCTATGATTGCTCGTTAAAACCAAAAGAGCGCAAAGTCAACAGCAAACTCACCTGATCACAAGGTTTGTCCTGTTCTTTCCAAGCAAAAGCTATTCCTGATCTTCCGAATAACCAAAAAAATCGTTGGTCACTGAGTCAGTAATATAAAGCTAAACCTAAAGGGCACGAATATACACACACACACACATACAATTCCCTTCAAAACACCATCACCAGGTGAGTAGGTAAACCGAACACACGGACCGAAACTCGGCGTCTTACAGCATTGCTACTATTGGGCGCAAATCCTGTAGGGCATTGTCCACTCTGTCGGCCGAACTCCGAAGCACCGTGTGTATGTGCGCGCGCGACGCAAGCGTGTATGTTTGTGTGGCCTGCAGCTGTTGTTGGCGACTCGTGCGCAAGGCCCTTATAGCAGCCCCAGCTAACGGAGCTAAACTCCGCATTCACAGTTACAGAGACCCGTCTGGGCCGAGCCGGAAAGCTGAACGCGCTACCTTTGCTGAAAATTGCGTCATCGTGACGTCACGACTATGTAACTGCTTTGAGGGACGTTGACAACCGTTCTAGTTTATGAACTTGTGGACTAGGGCAGTGAAATTTAGAGAAATTTGAAAATGAAGATAAATTTTGTACATTAGCATTTTTTCTCTTTTTTAAGAATGGAAATTTCTTGTTAAAAAGTTTAGGTTTTCTTCAATAGTTGCATGTAACGTCAGCGACACCTATTGACTAATGAGAACTAGTTTTTCCTGAGTTACTTAGACCAAACTAGGTCACCCATTCCGTGTTTCAGATGTCATTTTTGGATACGCATATTTTTTTTTTTTTTTTAATGCAACTGTGATTAGTAATGGTAGACAAAACTATTTCATACGTCAATAAAATTCGCATTTATTATTTCACAAAGTCATTTGAAATATTTTTGACTGTTCATTTTCAACTATCAGGATGTTCAATGAGCTTTCTATTTTATTCGATTAATTCAGGTTAAGCCTTGAAGGATATTCATCTACTAAAAACTGATTGCAAAATGCTCAGGTAGCTCTCATTTTAGCAAGCAATTTTTCCTTTTCCCTTCTAAAAATGTTAAGATATGCTCATTAAAAGATTCGAAGTCGTCTAAGTAATTATGAACAGAAAATGATAGCAGGAGGAGCGCTAAAGGACAGTAAGAGTGAGTAGTTTTTTCATTTATCTGAGAACTGTTGACTTTCCAGGGCAGCCATGCACAGCAGTATCTCACTTAAACTGAAAATGTTTGGATAAATAAATTCAACGTTGGACATGAAACCCGAAATAGCTGCTTGATGAGAGATGCAGACGGATTAACTGCATCTTAAAATCCAACAGACGTGCTGATCCAGTTGGTAAAATCCAACTGGTCAAATTATTGAGCAATATAACCAAAGGACTGCAAAGAAGTAGATGCACATGTCGCTAAGATGGGCAATGGAAAATCAATAGAAGGAACCTGGAGAAAGGTCGCATGGAGTGATCAGGTTTCTGCAGTTTCATGTGGACGCAAGACATGAACAAAAAAAAAAAAAAAAAATCCATCTATCCATTGATATCACGCAAAACGGGACGTGGCATAACTAGAGTGATAGTGTGCCATGTTTTTCTACAGGACCCCTAAACCACCTTTAGGGGGCTCCTGTAGAGGAAGGACAAAACCTACTTAAAGATCACTTCCAACAGAATACCGCTATCTCACAAGGCTGGTGTCATCTAAGAATAATTACAGAACCATGACAGATCTTAGTGTGGACCGACCTCCTCTCACTGGATCTCACGTCCAATAAGCAGTTTCAGTCTGTAGGGGAAAGTGACAGGGCTCTATCTCAGAGCTGCAGAAATCTCTCGAATTGAACTCTCGTAGAATGTCTGCGGAATGTAACCAGAAACACTTGGATGTGAGATTGTGGACATATGGAGTTAATCCATGAGGACTCATAATAGGTAAGAAATACTCAACTATCACTGCATCTCTAATAAACCGGCAACTCAATGTATATTTGAAATCTTGTTCGTGTTGAATCCAGGTTGATTTATTTGGTTAAGATTACCAGGACATTTAATGGCACGAGGAGAGTGTCGTCTGCTAATTGCGTGTATGGAGAAAAGTCCAGTTTCGGAGATTCTGGTTACCTTCTTAGAAAACTAGCTAAATCAACCACAAGCGAATGAATCACGGAATAAATTCAGTTTGCCATACAAAGTAGCTGATAGAAAGGTTCATTCGAACCTTTTTTTAGTTGATTAAAAATCTATTCCATCTTTTCCCATCTTTAGTCCTCCATGCTTCATCAAGAACGTACGAATTCTTTTGCCTGCTTATTATTCTCCACTACAAGTCTTATGCATTTTTTTTTAAATTTAATAACCTTCCAGTCACCTTTATGTGTGTCAAATGATCCTCTCCTATGAATTTTAGATTTTACTGAAATGTCTATTTACACCCTCTGTCCAAAAAGAAACCGAACTGTTCGAAAATAGAAGAAACTAGTGGCGCTACCTGTTGTATCTTTTTGTTGTCGAAAGCGGCAACCTTCATTAGTGTTGGGTCAACTGTTTATGACATTTGTTTCAATAGAAGCCGAGTTATAGTGCCAAGAGTGAGTGTATTTTGACGAACGGTCGGTAGTCACGATATTCATGCCATACGCGACGAATGCTCGCTATGAATCGCTTCAAAACTTCGAGATAAAACTCATCATTGACCATTTGGCCAGGTGGAACGAATTCTTTGTGAATAATGCTCTTGGAATCATAGAAACAAATCGGCATTATCTTTACGTTTGACTTCTTCAAGCGACTTTTTTTCGGATGCCCATTTTCTGGTGGTCTCCATTCAGCACTCTGGCGCTTTGTTTCGGGCTCATACTCAAAACACCACGTTTCGTCACTAGTAACGATCGTTTCAGGGGAATTTGAGTCCTTACGAGGTCCTTGTAATGTTCAATTCGATACATTTTTTGGTCTTCGGTCAACTTATGGGGATCAAAATCGCGAATTCAATTTACGAAGGCCCAAACTCTCAGTCAAAATGTTGCGCACAGTTGATTTTGGAATCCCCAATTCATCTTCAATCAATCTCATGGGCGATTTCGGCTTTTCTTTGATGAAATCACGCACTTTTTGGATGGTAACTTCGCTCAGTCCAGTTTTTGGACGGCCCGGCTTTTCGTCGTCCTGAAGCGTCTCACGACTACTTTCAAATTGCTTAAACCACTCGTAAACTTGAGTACGGGATAAGCATTCATCATCGTATGCGTTTTGAAGCTTTTGATGCGTTTCGGTAAAACTTTTACCAAGTTTAACACACAAAAGTCAATCGCAGCTCTGTTTGAAACTCATTTTCCGACCGTTCGTCAAAACACACTGTCACTTTTGGCACTATAATTCGGCTTCTAATGTCATAAACAAATGTCATAAACAACACTAATGAAGGTTGCCGCTCTAGACAATAAAAACATACAACAGGTGGCGCCACTAGTTTCTTCTATTTTCGAAAAGTTCGTTTCTTTTTGGATAGAGGGTGTAATTTCTTTAGTGAGGGCGACGGATTATAAGTATATGGTTTATTCCTTCTTTCTCTCCTTTATCTTGAAAATCGCTCAGTGGGTGATACCAAAACTATCACAATACAAACCAGATGGATAAACTGTAATAACAAAATATGCTTGGTATATACAGAATCCGTTTGTCTTAAATTTATAATTAAAAATAAAAATAAAAAATACGGAAGAACAAAGTTAACACAATTATAATTCTCCTACTCGCCTGAGTATTTGTAGCCTGGCGATCCCTTCATAGAAAAATGCGAAATAATGCGGAGAGGCATAAGCAAAGTTATCGGCATGCAATACTTGCTTATGCAATAATTTACAATAAACAACAAATATTGAAATAACGAAAATGTTATCGAAATAATATACCTGTGATTGATCTCTTAGCAATGAAAAAAAGTCGTGAAAGAATCTGTTTGGGAAATCAGGATTCATAATTCGATCCAAATATCCTTTCTGTCGATGCTTAGTTCAAAATGGCCACAACAGAAAGTAACTGCGGCCATTTTGAACTAAAAATCTCGGGAATCATCAACAGCCACTTTTCCCCAATGAACTCTTCAACAGAGAAGTACGATTTCAATTTGCTAGGTTTATTGTTTCGAAGAGAGAATAACATGAATTAAAATCCATTTTAGTTAAAAGAAAAAAAAAATCACGTATTTTTATGCATTATGGCATGTTATCGCATGCAACGTAGTTGTGCAGTTTGCAATTCATAAAACTCTCAAGTTAGCTCAGATATGTTCCGATCATTCCATCGCAAGTGCCCAAAACTTTCGGTGGATATTTTAATTCTTGTTCTCTAAACAAAAACTTGAGAATCAGAACTATTTTTAATCTGATCTTTTTCTCTGAAAGCACACGAAGATTTAACTCATTGTACTGAGGGGGAAAAGTTGCTAGCTAGTTGTGTACGTGATACTAAACAACTAGTATGTCTATAAATTGGTTATACTGAAATAATTAAAAGATCTTGGACGAGAGAGGTATGGAATGGATTTAAAAAAGGCATCTCGCTACCAAAGTCATTACCTAAAAAGCAGTGCCACGTCTCACATCCAATAAGAATATTTTCATCCCGCTAGTTCCGTGTGCGAGATCCCAGTCCGAATTTCGTATCAGGGACTACTTGAGCCTCATAATAAAAACGGTATAATACACTGGACTGCCTTGAAGCATTTCAGTCGTAATTAAACCATCCCCCCCTCAGTTATCTTATTATTGTCAAGAAATTCTTAACAATATTCTTTACACATAAAACTGATCTTGAACTTCGTTTGGGAGTATATTTATATCCACATATAAACACGAATCGGGTAATTCGTGGATTTAATGCCGTTGCTAACTTAGATGAACTTAAGTCTCCTGGTGGAAAGGCCAAAATTAAAATTTTCTCCTTTTAAATAAGCAGTTCTACAATGTATATTTCATACGTTTAATGACCCCCCCCCCCCTCCTACTTCTGATTTTGCAAAAATACCGAATAGGAAGCATTTTCTCATGTTTAATCACCAAAATTCATGCTACGGGAATTTTTAATCAGATTTTAAGATCTTCGAAACAAAGGATCAAGTTCATGTTCAACAGAGATATTTGCTTTCTCTCCTTTGGAAGATCGCCATAAATTAGAATATTATTATTTCCTGACATGTATCTTAACGGGATGTACAGGATACCATGACCGTATTACATGATTTAATACTAGGGTGGCGAGATTCTGAAAAGGGCATTTGCCAATACCAACTTTGTGTTCGTCTTGTGAGTTTTGAAGGATAGTTGTCTTCATCTGATCGAGTATAAGATGTTTTTGAATCTTTGGAATTAAAAAAAAATGAATTTATTCTTTCACTGTTCCTGCATGAAACGAAAATATTTGAAATATTTTTCCTGAGTCAATGTTTTTCGTCAATCTTTCTGCTTCGATGACACACATCGCGTGTACTCTACCGTTGTAATCTGTCGCTTTACATAACACCCTATCACCACTATTCTGACGTTTTGCATGGCAAAAGACTTCAGTACGAGCAGTTCGATTAGCATGATAAAATATAGTTTGCTTTATAAGTATAAATGCAAACAGTGACAAGTTTGGATAGGTAGAGGTTTATACGGTGTCATTTACTGAAATTCTTTATTATAATAGAATAGGAATTTTTAAATTCTTATAATAGTATCAAGTCTAGCTCAATCATGACATTTGCCGTCTATGCTTCCTTCTGTAGTCCTTTGTCAGTTTTAGCATTTTCATGATTACTAATTCGTAGTCTAGTCTATTTTGCTTTTACAGATTTTAGATAACTTCCAGCTGGAAGTATTTAAAACGGACATGTTATATTTATGGAAATTTATAAGTTTTGAAATGATGCGATGGAAGATGCATGGAAATTTGGCGATCCTTTTCATTACTGAAAACATGCCAAATATAATCAAATAGAAATAGCAAAAGTAATTAAGTAAAAAAGGGGGGGAAAAAGGACTAATACAGTACATTTACTCCTAAGGAGTAGGTGTACTCCTTAAAAGGACAGAAAATAATTAAAAAGGGGTGGGAGGGACAGAGTGCTCACTACGACTCAATTTCTTTCTTGATCGATTTAATTATATAAAATGAAAACATTGAAAATATGCTTCTGGGATGCAGAGTTACTTTTATTCGACGAATTTAAGGGGCTCTTCAGTGATAGGGGGAGCGTGAATGTTATTTTATGAGCCCTAAAACAGTGCTGATAATGAGAGCGTGGTGTGTAGGTGGTAGCAGTGTTACAGCAATGATACTTCAGTGATATTTGGGACATCGAAGCGTTATAGGCGAAGACAAAGCAGTTTTACTTTAAAAGGACCTCATTAAACTTGGACTGGTTTCCCGAAGGGAGAAATAATCCTGTTTCACGTGGTATTATACAAGACACGGATTTTGTCTTACGAAAAGGGAACTAAAATCATACATTTCGCTAACTGGCAGTTAGCAACGCGCCAAATATACATTTCAGACTATCTACTTTCTGAAAGATGTTTACCACATTTAATTCAGTTAAAGTTCTATTTTTTGTGCATGCTTGAGTGTGTGTTTTACAAAGACTTCAACAATGTGGGATTTCGACCACGCTTAGCCTGGGAAACTGGTACAACGTGACACACAAAGTAGAGAATTAGCTTGTTAAGCAGGTTCTCCTCAGGCTCTGATATTGTTAGTTTTCTTGTGGTTGATCTCCACTAGTTTGTTTTCATTTGAACTTTTTCACTGATGCTGGGAACAAGGTCTATAGAGCCAGGTGGGTCAGTTGATCTGCTTACACGATGTGGGTAGAATGACAACCTTATTTGACATAGCATCTGATTAGCAATTTTTTTTTTTCCTGCTCAAGGAAATTTTATGTGAGATTGAGAAACATTGAATTACTAATCCTAATTTAGTAACGTGAGAATAATGTAGAATATTATTTCACTCTTTAATGATTAATTATCTTGGAAGGATTCTCATAATTTTCATTTTTAATCCACTAACTGAATTAAAAAAAATTAATCCACGAACTGAATTAAATTACATAAAAAAGAAATTTTATTTAATTAACTCACTTCTCCCCCCCCAAACACAAGTTTTTACAGCAGTTTTTTGGATCATGCCCCATCTCAACGATTTTGATGTTCCCCTCCCTCGCCGACAGTGGTGAGTGTTTTGAGTATATCAGTGATGAGGTGACGAATGCAACGTCATTTTCTAATTGCTCCCCAAAATATTTAAATTTCCCCATGTTGAGAAACTGTTTTACAGGCTTTGTTAATTCCAGTGGGACTGTAAGCTATTTTCAAATGCACTGGTGAACTACTTAATTCTGATGTTGCATTATGTTTAGATTCCTTCATATGATCTACATATTTCTGGATATGTTTATTGATAGAAGTATTTATGAGAACTTCAACAGCAAGTGGAAAAGCTATGAAAAAAAATTGATGCCGAGTTTGTTTGTTTTTTTTTTTTTTTTGCTCAAATTTAGTTCCACGCATTACTTTGCATGGGATTGCTTTAAAACAAATCGTCTGATGTGTTGTCAAATTCCTGATATGTATGCTCAACAGGTGATACTAAGATAGTAAATTATACACACACGTAAGAAATGCCATACTAAAAGGTTGGTGCACGTTCTATGTAACAGATAATCAACGAACTCCGTATTTCTGGTGACAATAACTTATAAAAGGTGAGAATTTGAGAATTCAAAGGATAAACAATCTTACTGGAATCTAGTTCAGATGGATATAAACTGGATAAATTTGTATAAGCAGGTGTGCGAATGAAAATAAACTTAAAGCGATGTCGAACTTAGCGAATAGCAAGAGATCCCTCGAATGTGCCATAAACTAGAACTGATGCGACATGTTATTTCAAACGAAAAATAAATAAATACGTAACAAAAACTTAAATGAGAAGGATGTATGTGTGAAAGGATAATACGTGCTGGCAAAAAACTCCCAAGCACTTTCAGGGATTAGACAAGAGGAATTTCCAATAAAACCTGATTTAATGGCTCGATACAAGTTTTATCCCCCCTCAAGGGTACCGTTCCGCTTTGTTATGCATTTTCGTCTAAGCCCCACCACCTGCTTGCATCCTCCTTCATTCGCACCTGTGCCACTTCTATGTAAGGATGCTCATCTCCGAGAGTTAAACACCCTTTTCATGTCTGTATATGTGGCCGACAAATGAAGCGGCACATCACAGGAGAAAGTTTTATAGTTCCATAAAATATACAATTCAGAGTGGAAAAAATGCTCACCAGAGGGCGGGATGAGAAAACAGGTGACAATGAAGACACTTTGGTTATACTGTCACCTTTTGTAAACAAAACTGTGCAGTTTTGGGCACTGTTGTCACACACACTTGACAGCCAAACCCATTTTGTTAACATTCCTCTCTGCTAAAGTATATGGAAGCAACAAAAACGGATTCGATATGGGAACAAGAGAGCGAAAGGTTATTTGGGAAGTTATCACGACACTTGCAGTGGGAATTGAAGGTCGAAAAACGAGATAATTTCCTTCGTGTCTTATTCCAGCGTCTGACCCTCCCTAAAAAAAAAAAAAACAATCATCGGGATACATTCTCATTAACGTATCACCAAAACTCGAGCAACCCAAATCTATTCTTCCCTTAGAAACCGCCCTCAAGACAGCGTGCGACAGAAAAATCCAACCACGGAAGCTGTTTGCTCAATGTAAAGCAAAGTGTTCAAATGAGGGTCTGCTCTGATTGACCCAATTTCCAACTACGGCATCTCCCCCCCCCCCCCGTGCAATGATGGCCTTGGCTTACTTTATAGTCAAGGCTATCCCCGTCCTGTCGAACAGATATAACGGCAAAGAGAAGGAAAAACAGAATGGGGGGGGGGAATGGGTGGAGAGGTGTTGTTTTAAGAAACCCGTTATTGTTGGATAAGCGATTTCGAGACCGCCTTAACTGAAGGAATCACTTCATTAGCAATTTTTTCATAATTACCTCCAAGGCGTTTCAACAAGGACGTGAATTTGCATCTTATAATTCAAGTTTTTCCCTTTTTTTAGTTGCTGCTACAGAAAAAGTAAAAATTTGAACGAATATGAACTCATTAAAGAAACAACAGAAATGATCCTAACAACCATTTTCGGTTGTTAGAATAACTTCTATTAAAAAAAATAAATAAACGAAGAGACTTGTCCAAGAGATATTTATGGACATCCAAGCACTGCAGAGGGCGCCTCCGTAGCTCATTCAGTATAGACGAAGCCCTTTGGTCGGAAAGACCTGGGTTTGATTCCGGTCAGTGACGTGAGGAGCATTATCTGGTCTCTTTCGACTAAAGGTGAGTTAACCTGTCTCGTACGGTGGTGGAGGTTTTTCATCCCTCAAAACAGGCAAACCGGTCCCGTGAACACACACACACGGCTACAATCATAAAATATATTACGACAAGGAAGGCCACGGGAAACCACCTTGCTCATAATCATCTCCTAGTATGGTATAGTACGCCCACAGACGCGAGACCCTTCGACACTTCTGCGCATGTCAAAAGGAGAATCGATTCCGATAACAGGGTAGTCAATCCGTCTTCTGGGATGAGTTGTTTATTATTACAAGTCGGAAAATTAACTTTTCTTTTATGATCATTGTAGTTTTTAAAGTGGTAACTATTTTGCTTGTATAACAGTTGGAAAATTTTACGTATAAAGCACGTGATTTCGCGTGTTGGTGACCAATTCGTTCATCGCCTTTTTTCTTTCTCCCCTTCAACATGAATGGACTCTTCTTGGCAGTCTGCCAACGAGAACTCTTCCTTCTGTTGTCGGACTATAGCATACATAGCTATCCCTACCAGCAGTATGGCTGAGGGAATAGGTTAGGATATAATACTCTAAGAAATACTGTATAGAATGCTTATGGAATTAATCCATCTTTGATAGAATCTTAAAAGATGGATCTACACCCGACTGGAACTTAATACTTCTGAGGAGGTAGTTCCCCCCCCCCCCCCGAAATGGGGAAGACAGCAAAGCAAAACATTTAGGCCGTTATTAGCAGAGAAGAAAAACAACAGATGCGATGACTATCCCACACATAAAAAACAAAGGCGTGCGACCTAACGGGTAGTTTAAAGCACAACTCTTTTTTTTTTTGATTATCGTATTATTATATTGAAAATGACAATCAGAGATAGCGATAAAACTATATGTATATATAGAATCAGAAAAACTTTGAGAGGAAAAAAAAAGTGTTTTTCCAACAATCACAATATTCAAGTTTCGAAATCTGTATAGTGAAGAAATATTTGAACAAGGAGAGAAAACGATTCTTTATCGCAATATTTAGTCTAAAATATTCCAACATAACATTTTGCACACTAAAGTATACACATCAAGTTACTAATAATTTCATATACCTTCCTTGTTCCTTACCGTATCTTAAATTCACTGTTTATTTTCAGAAATCGTGGGCTATTCCACAACGTCTATGGCTTAGGGCCGTAGTCTCTGAATTTGCAGTGGCACGTGACAAGGAAGTGGTTTTTAGCTTGTTTTATAATATATGCCAAGGAACATATTCATGAAAAATATACTTGGAACTACACTGCAAGAAGCGCGAATGGACATTACGGTTTGAAACCTTGGGTCTCGCATTCCTTAAATCTGCCATTGAAGAGAGCTTCACGTTTACTCAAGTGACCAAAATGTCTGAGATTGAAGGCCAGACTATGAAATCTAACAAACAGTTCAAAGATTTTATTGAAGCCAGGCAGTCCCTAAACGCATGATCACAAACGTTAATTGTCAGCAATGATACTTTAACGCAGGAGATGGACCCCATTACTTTCAATTAATAGAAACAGTGGAAGAGATAACTGTCCACTAAATCTTAAAAGTACTTTGTTTCTTGAAAAATTATGTTTTCGTATGCAAATATAAAAATTAATTTTCTCAAGTCATCCTTTTTACGATGATACGTAGTAAAATCAGAACAATCCCAATTTACAATTTTTGTGAATGGTAAACACTCTTTAGGAGTCTCGTGGATTAGCTAAACAAATAAGTGAAATGTCACGTTTCGCCAAGGAATTTCGGCACTGCAGGGATTGTTTGTTACCAAGTAGGATTCTCTACAATGTAGAAGTCATTCCACTTGTGTTTAACTTCTCTATCGTTAAAAAAAAAGCTACACAGACGATCTCTGGACTAATACAACGAAATGTTATCTAGGTTGTTATATGATCGTATTAGCAAAGTCTTATCATTTAGGAGAGAAAAATGGGACTGTGCAATGCATTGGTCGGTTTGGCTGTTTGTGGTTGGAACACATTTCTAGAAAAGGGCACGTTATTCGAGTACTGGAAGTCTATTTTACACAGTCGTTTTATGAATCTGTGTGACCTAGAATATTCAAAGATGAATAGGAATCGGCAAGAACGATTTCAAATTATCTCAAACTGATTTATTGGCAAATTGATCTGTATTAGAGAGATGTTATGTTAATCGATAAATTGGCGATGCCAGTTAAAACATGGATGAACTTGCATCAATAATGTAAAAGGTGGTAGGCTAAAAAATCTAAGACTGACGTATTTTAGGAACAAAATGAATCACTTAGGCTAATTTGCTACACCAATCATCCAAAAGAAAAGCACAAATTTTGAAATACTGTTTCAGAGTCTGCGCACAGTCGTTCTAGTTCAAGTAAGCTCTATCGTTTGGGTCAGAAATCTCCTTATAGAGATAAGGAAGGTGATGGCTGCCGATAAAATGTCAGTTGGCTTGACATCTTGGGTACATGAAAATCGCTCAACGCCTCGTTGTTCCTTTGACATGAACAGAAAATAGAGAAAGAGGAACTATGTATGAAATGGCGCAGCAGACTGCTGCCGAAAGAAAAATTCAGAAAACGCAAAATGATTCATTTTTATATTTTAAAATATTCAAAAAATATAAAGCAACTGTTAAAATTTTGTTAAATAATGATAAATTAATTTAAAATATAACATTTTTCCATATTTGAGATAAAATATGTTAAGACACCTTTTCGTTTTAATTTTCTAATCGCATAAAATTGGAATTATATTTTCTCCCACGTTTTGGTATTCATTTGAGACACTTAAATGGAGTGATCTATTATTATATTCCTTTCAGACTATTGTTATGCAATATGCAATGATCTATTATATATAGATCACACACACACACACACTATTATATTATATTATATTATATATATATATTATATATATATAATAGTAATACTTTCAGGGCAATTAAAGTTCTGATTACCGAAAAAAATTAAAAAACATAAAATTTAATTATTTTGTATCTACTAACTTATTATTCGACTCTAGTCCAGGAATTTGTATATGCATTGCAAACTATCGTAGTTTTAAAACGGCATGTTTTCTCTATAGTGGATTCAAACGATGGGTTCTAGAAGTCTGTTGGTGCCCTGACACCAACAATTATATCTTTTTAACTTTATAGTAACACGCCCAAGTCCTCCCTACTTTCACCACCGTATATGTACAGTTCGAAAGGACCTCAGCACGCTAAGAGACCCTGTCAACAAACAATTTCTCAGACAATAGAACAACATTTCTTCTCTGGCGTGAGAGTATCAGGACAATTTCACAAAACTAATTTAGTCCATTTGGAGCAACCCGGAAATGGCCAACAATATTTTCGTGACGGGTGTGTCCCGGAGTTAGTGACAGCAAACGATCCATTGTGCCTACTTTTATCAAACCGTTTTCGTATTAGGTAACAGTCGCTTCGGGTCTCTTAAAAAAATGAAAGTCACAGTACTCCACCCCAGCGGTTTAAACGGTTGGCTAAATCAATCGAAGGACTGTCTCCACCCCACGCTTAATTCCATATAGTCTGTACTGTTGATAGAACTCAAATGGCAGCACGTTTCCGTATGAATGCGTGGTGTGGCATTAGATTTCACTTTGTGAGTTAACCTCTGATTAAAATGCCGGGAAAGGTGGGACCGAGTGAAGTTCAAGGAAATGGGAATGCACCAGTTTCCTTTCAGACTCTAATACAAACAAAAACGAAGCATCTCGGAATCAGACACCACCTACTTCCTTAAAAAGAGTAAATGGGTCAGCATTAACCAGCTGAAGCACATTGTGTTGGTAGCAACTGAATACTAAAATGATGTGGTCTGTGGTATCGATAAGTTAGAGGGAAAGGTTGGGTCATCAGAGAATATTCCTCATCTTTAATGGACCAACTAAGGAGAAAAAAGAATCTTTTCTTCAGAGAATGGGTATCTTCTTAAAATATCTGATCCGTCCAGTGGAGATTGAACTGCCCACTCAGTCTCCAAAAGTTAGATAGGGCTAAAACGGCCTCGCTACTCCCTATACACGGGAATAAAAAGGTGTTAGCTAATTTTTTAAAATAAAAAATGCCTGTATAGCTCAGTGGATGTGTTGTTTGCACGCCACGGCACTTGACCACACGAAGGAAGCCTTCTTGGTTTCGAATCTAGTCGGTGACTACAAGAAATTTTTCTAAACCTTTTTTCGACCGGTTCCCGAGTAAGTCGCTCTCTGTACTGGCAAGAGAGTTTTTTCTCCCAGAAACTCGGGTTTTTCGTCCGGTAAAATCAAGAAAATCGACTGTAGAACCCACATTATTTCAGACACAGACATTAAATACAAGTGTTAGGATTAGGGACCACGAGATGGCGGCACTTGTGGAGCAGTCTCTCTTCACTGCGTGCCGCTTAATTAGTGATAGCCTCGGGCCAGCTATCTCTGATTTGGTACCACTGGAGATTGAACTGCCCACGCAGTCTCCAAAAGTTAGATAGGGCTAAAACGGCCTCGCCTACTCCCTATATATGAGAATAAAAAGGCGTTAGCTGATTTTTTTCCCTGATTCGTCAATTGCAAATGTTCTGAGATTTTATAAAAATTAAAATTTTAAATTGCGAAATACATGGATTGATCGCCAAAAGTATCAACAGTCTACTCCCAAAGATATCTCACATTAAACAAAACAGGAAGAGTTAACTGGAAAGGTCAGACTGTGCCATCATAAACAATACCTTTCATGTCGGCCTACACGTCATTTTTACATTTTTTCGTAGCATCATAATGGATTTTCTTTATAACCGCTAATATGGTTGCCATTTGTCCTTATTGGCCAATTACTCAACTGCTTCCATGACTTTACATAATTTTTTACTGAAAAGGACCCTTCGTTTCTAATATACTCGATCAAAAACCTTGGTAACACAAGTTCATGTTTGACATAAAAAGCCTATCTATATATGTACGGGCAAGAAGTCATTAAAATACTCACACACTGCCATTATGAAAAATACTCTAAGAAAAAAAAAAAAAAAGATTTATTTATTTTTTTTGAAACCCTGCGGAGGTCGCGTGGATCTGAGACATACATCCATTACTAGCATGTGCTAAAATGCGATAAAAAAAAAAAAAAAAAAAAAAAAAAAAAAAAAAAAAAAAAAAAAAAAAAAACTGCAAATATAATGCATGATGGTTTATTTATTTTCAGTTACAATCTAGACATTATTGAACAAAGAAACAAAAGAAGAAAAAAAAAACTAAACCAATACTATACCGACATCGATGGTCGCGGTATCTCTCAGATACAATTTGCTATGAACTATGGCACACTTTTACATAATGCGTGTTAAACTAAAACTGACCGCATAAACAGTGTGGAGTATCACTCGTAATATATGCATGCGCAGCTACTCATGACCTCCAAGCTATACGCCGGATATGTGTAAGAATATTTATATTAAACACTTCGTATCTGTCAGATAAGCGCGACCTCCGCAGGGTTAAATTAAGTTGTTACAGGCTGAATAGACACGTAGATAAACAGGTCGACAGGATATTCTTTCGTTTCCATTGTAAAGAAAAGAATAATGTATGGAAAGATATCGTTGACAGTTGTGGCTCTTCTTAGAAAATAACGCGAACTTTGACCTTCCAATCGATCAATCAAATTAGTAATTGGACTCGAATGATCTAAGTCCTAGTTCTGAAGGATTAGCGCTCAAATTCATTCATAAACAAAACGCTTGTGATCAAACGTCAGTGCCAGACATATTCCATACTTGGGTTACTAAAAAGCACACCTACTAACCACAGTGATAAGTTTTAATAAAATACTCTCAATAAATTAGAAATTCCATTGTAATCACGCGCCCTAACTGTATGTTATTCCTAGTAATGTTTGAATTACTGTACTAAGATATTTGAATATATTTGAATATAATATATTTGAATTACTGTACTAAGACAATCCTAAGATACTTGGGATGAAATATTTACCTATTAAAACTTATCACTGTGGTTAGTACGTGCGTTTTTTAGTGATGAATTAACCACAGGTTTCATTGTATAAAAAAATACTTACGTTAGATCGGTTGTTCATTTGAGATGAAAATATCAAGCGAACATTATTTTTACATAGTCCGGAAACTGCTCTAGACACCAGGGGCGAATTCTGCATGCTTGCTGCGCAAGCTCATTAATTGAGAAAGAAGTACTATTTATTTGTTAATAAATAGTATGCATTTATATTTATAATTATTTTTTTTTGGAATGCTTATAAATGCATGCATTTATAAGCATTCCATTTAGGCTTTTATTTTTGTAGACAGAAGACGTCTTAAGCTTGCGCGGCAATAAATGAGTTGTGTATCGAAGGCCGATGCTTGCTCGGTTGTCGGAGCTTCCAGGTCCTCGCAGAAGCACTCTGATTTCATGCGCACATAGCCATTTCTGCTCCCTTCACGTCGTCTTAAACACAGGACATACGCAGTCAAAGTAGCTCTAGCCAGTGAGCTTCAGCCAGCCTTTACAAGAGTGCGTGTTGCTTGGGAAAATTAAGTTACAACCAACTTTTTATGACGATGTTATTGACCAGTTCATAAAGAAGAACCGTAGAGTAGAATTTGTATTCAAGTAGCTAAATTGAAAAAGCTTAAGGGGTGCTTAAGGGCCAAAGCTGTATAACTGAGAGGAGACCTCCACATAGCCTTTAAAGGAATGCGGAGAACCGACCAGGGCTTCTAACCTAATGTCCAATCCTCACCTTCTCGTGGTGCACCCTGTTGGGTATCTACTTTAATACTGAACGAACGAGGATGGGCTGGCAATTTGGGATTTAGCCGACCAAATTGTATTCTTATTGGTTAAACCAAAATAAAAAATGATGGTACAACATGACAAAATTTCATGCCGGCTGGGGCGTCGCCCGGTTAAACAAGGCCCCCGTTGTTTTCGCCAGGGAACCAGGGCGAACAGCGAAAAGTCAGCTACTGGAACACATCTGAAAACAAACCCCAACTCAACATCACCAGAGTTAAAGATCGGTACTATCAACGTAAGAAGCCTGAAAGGCAAAGAAATGGAGCTAACTGAGGAATTAGATAAGTACCAGATCGACATAATAGGGGTGAATGAAACAAAAAAGACCAAAACTGGAGAGATCTTTCTGAGCAATAAATACAAAATGTTATATTCAGGCAATGACAATCAAGGGAAAGAAGGAGTAGCCATAGTATTCAACACAAATTACGAGGCTAATCTTCTTGAATGGCAGTCAGTCTCAAGTAGAGTAATGTGGGCAAATATGAGAATGGGGAACTGGACAATGAGACTTATTTGTGCCTATGGTCCCACAGAAGGTTCTACTAAGGTAGAAGTGGAGGAATTTTTTGAGGCTTTAGAAAAAGCAACTGACACAATGAAAAAGGAAAAGTTGGTCCTTGTTGGGGATCTAAATAGTAGAGTAGGAAATGATTGTGAGACATACAAAAATATTTTGGGAAAATTTGGAGAAAAGAGCAAAGCTAATAATAATGGCAAATATCTGTTGGATTTCTGCTCAGGACATGGACTGGTTATTACTAACACCATGTTCCAACATAAAAATGTGCACAAATTCACATGGAGAGAAGAGGCTAGGAATAAGAAAAGTCTCATTGACTATGTTATTGTTGATAGTGATATTTTCTCCCTGGTGCAGGACACCAGAGTGTACAGAGGATTTGAAATTGGAAGTGATCACTATTTAGTCTTGAGCAGGATAAAATTGAATTTGATATTGAAAAGAAAGATATGTAAGAAAGTTTTAAAGCGAATAAAAGTTGAGCAGCTCTCAGATGTGAACTGTAGAGTAAAATACAGAAAGATTATTGAAAAGAAAATGAAAGAGTTTGAGAACAGGAATCAAACCTTGGATATTCAGTGGCAAACTCTGAAGGAAACATTGATTGATTCTGCCAGAGAGGCATGTGGTGAGGTTGTGTGCAAGGATAAAAAAATCAGAACTCCCTGGTGGACACAGGAAGTTAAAGAGGCAGTGAAGGAAAAGAAGGAAGCATATCAAAAGTTCCTGGCAAATAAGTCAGCTTTTACTCTTACAGAATACAGAGACAAATGTAAGAAAGCTAAACAGTGTGTAAAACTAGCTAAACAAAAGTCATGGGAGGACTTTGGCAAGAATATAGAAAATAAATATCAAGCAGGTGGCAAAATATTCTGGAGGTTGTTGAAGAAGCTTAGGAATGGAGGAAAGAGTGCTGTAAAAGGAATTCGAGATGATAAAGGTGAAATGAAAACAGGAGAAAAAGATATCCTTGAAGTATGGAGTAATTACTTTGAAAAACTGCTAAATGAAACAAGCAGTGATGACAACACAGTGATAAAAAAACACTTACCAGGCATGCAGTCAGGAATACATATCCATACTTGAAGTAGAAAAAGCCATCAAAGGCTTGAAATGTGGAAAGGCAGCAGGAGTAGATGATATTCGACCAGAAATGCTTTAGTATGGTGGTATAGGAGTCTTACAGTGGCTGCACTGCATGGTTCAGAGGGCCTGGACAGAGGGACGAATTCCCGATGATTGGAGTAGAGCTCTCATAGTGGCCATATATAAAAAGGGAAATAAAACTGAATGTGAGAATTACAGAGGTATTTCCCTACTGAATGTTCCTGGCATGATCTATGCAAGTATACTTGAGAAACGGTTCAGAAGAATAGTGGAAGAAAAGCTTGAAGAACAATCTGGATTCAGGCCAAATAGAGACTGTCAGGATCAGATCTTCACTTTACGACAAATAGTCGAGAAAGCATGGGAATATAACAAAGATCTTTATTTAAGTTTTGTCGATTTGGAAAAGGCATATGACAAGGTGCCAAGAGAGAAGCTATTCAATACGCTGCAGTTATATGGTGTCAATGGGGCATTATATCAAGCAATACTTAGTCTTTATTTGAGTTGTGAATCAGCAGTTAGAATTGAAGGAAGTACAGGAAGATGGTTTAATGTTAAATCTGGTGTGAGACAAGGATGTACATTATCCCCTCTGTTATTCATTATCTATATGGATCACATTATGAAGGAATGTGGTATTAAACCTGATATCAAAATTGGAGATGTTAATGTCAGCTTTTTGCTTTATGCGGATGATGTTATACTTCTAAATAAATCCGCTACAAGTCTGCAAGATTCTCTGACTAAATTGAGTAGCTGTTGTAATAGATATGGTATGAAGGTCAGCAATAAAAAGACAAAGACAATGAAAATAGGCAGAATCATTGAAAATGTCAACTGTGTTGTGAATGGAGAACCTGTGGAACAAGTAAAACATTTCAACTACTTAGGCACAATTTTTACTGAAGATGGTAAAATAAATATAGAAATAGACAACAGAATCAGCAAAGCTGGGATCGTGGGAAGTCAATTGAATAAATTCATATGGAATAAGAAAGAAATTAGTCGGAACACTAAATTAGCTGTATACAAGACTGTGTTCAAACCAATTTTAACTTATGGATCTGAGAGCTGGGTCAGAAGTAAAACACTTGACCAAAGACTAGAGACCGCAGATATGAGAGTCCTGAGAAAGATTAGAGGCGTGAACAGATGGCATCAATGGCAATATCATATTAAAAATGAGGATATTAGGAAAGAACTTGACATTGTCAGCATCCAGGAATGCGTTAGCAGAGCTAATCTCAGATGGTATGGTCACTTAAATAGAATGGGAGAGGAAAGATTAGCAAAACAAGTGTTCTCTGCCAGGTTGGCAGGAAAACGACCCAGAGGAAGACCAAGATATAGGTGGATTGATACGGTACAAAGTGCCTTAGACGATAGAAATATAAGATCTGATAATGTTGGAGTCTTGACAAGTAACAGACTGATTTGGAGGAAAATTGTAGATAGGAAGTTAGTAATGATGTAATTTTTTCATGTAGTACTGTCATATCCTGTACACCCCTTGAGGGTACATGGCAGGAATTTGATGATGATGAAATTGAAAAAGACAGAATATCATTTGTAAAATAAACGTTGTATCTGTATGATTAAATGTACATAAATGTCTAAATACATAGTTTTAAATGGTCAGTAATTCATTATTCCGCTAATCAGACTTCAATCACGCCTCTCACTCCCTCAATGATAACAAGAGCAAGCGTGAATTTCAAGACCAGCATTCGACCCTGTTAGACACCAAATCTGGAATTTTTTCAAGCCACTTTAGATCTCCATTAAGCGGGGAGATGGTGTCACACCGGACAATGAAATTCATCTCCCACCTAAAGACAAACATCCATGCCTGCAGCGGGATTCGAACCCGTGACCTGCTGGTTGAAGAGCGGGTACTCTAACCACTCAACTGGCAAAATTGTTGTAGACGTTTTTCCTTTTTCTGTTTCAATCTTCACGTTTCGAGAACTGGCTCGAAGCCTATTAAATATATAGAAAAGATTTAATGTCTATCTCAGAAATATCCAGTTATAAATATGCTAATTTTGCTTTTCTGAATAAGCAGAAACTGCTCACAGAAGAATGAAGTAGGAAAAGAAACTTGGTTACAGCGAAGTCTAGTTCGCACAGAGAATTTTCACCAGCAATTCTGTCTGAAGGGGAGGGGTGTCTAAACTTGATAATGGAAACTGTCTATCACGCAAATTTTCACTCGCGCACCATTCAGAAGCGACTTAATCCGACTACCCCTGCCTCTGAGCGATTGAGAACACTACGGGTGAAAAACGTGAACCTCGCTTTTATCTTTCTTCCCATCAATCGCTCCCACATCGTTTACAACGCACCCTGACCTTGAAAACGGGAGACAAAAGGTTAACTTTGAACATAATCCTCCTCGCAGTTCTCGAGTGTCAAAAGAAGTGAGCACATTCACGTGCAGCGGGTCGATGCCTGTTTTCAAGTGTTGCAGAGAGTTTGAGCAAACAGCTCTCTGATAAGAAAGGTTCGGCTCGCATGTTTTGGTTGTGGTAAGGAGGGAAAGTTCACGTGATATCTCTAAATAGTAAAACTAATTATGAGTCTGAGTAGCGACCAGGTGGCAGCTGTTAGGATCGTTACATATCACCAGACTTTCAATATTGGCTTAGAAACGTCAATATTGCATCGTTGTACCCATGCGCATTTGGTCAAAATCGAGCATGGGTTGTCTTATAATTAAGATCCATAAAAAGTACTTTATAAAGAGGCCGTCAAGCAGTGGCGGCTCGTACATAAGCACTGCGACACTGCAGCACCCCCAAGGAAAAAATGAAAAAATTAAATTTTGTTTGTGTGTTTATGAATAATAACAATGCTTAACATTATATAAATGCAATACAACATATTAAAGGTTAAAGCTTATGTTTCGACAGTGATTGAATAGTTAATAATTGGAATTGTTCGATTAACGCTTTAGATTACGAAACAGATACACTTCGAACGCAGTGTCGGAATTATCACGTTTGGCCAATTGCAGCTAGCTCGCCGATATTCGTTTGCGCTTCTCATTGCACGTTACAACTGATTCCGACACTGCTCGTTTGGGCAATGTCGCTTACAGATAAATTGTATGCATGCGCTCGTTATTTCTGTGAGATACGAAACTTTTATTATTGGTGTGTTCGTGGTGAGGATGAAATATTTTTAATAAAGCAATTTTTAATATGTAAATTTATTTATTAATAAATTCGTTACTGATTAGGAAAAAAGTTTTTTTTTTGTTTTTTTTTGCATATGCAGCACCCCACTTAAAATTTTCACCGACCGCTACTGCCGTCAAGTTAAAATTACTGATATAAATTAAAATGCCCGTTGCATAAACTTAAAAAAAAAGTGACCGAGCATGCCTTGGGAGAAATATTTTTATATAAGTAAAATTAGCATCAGTATATATTACCATGGCTTGTAAATACTAGCTTGATTTGGAAACGTCAGTTTCATATTGTATACGCATGCGTAGTTGCTGAAACTACTCCCCCCCCCCCCTCACACACCCGGTCCACATCAATTTGTTTCTTCAAAAGCATTTCTTTTCAAATCTTTATGTGTAAAAAAATTGCCAAGCTTTTGAAAGAAAAAAACCAAGATTGAATATATCTGCCAACCGTCTGGTAAATTTAAATAATTTCTACAAAATAAATTTAAAGACCTTCGCCCGTAAACAGTTGCTAGGAGTGCTTAGATTGAAACACACAAAGAATAACAGCAAAAAGTGCCTGAATTCACACAATCTCTGTAGCAAGGACAACGAGCTATTTGCTCGTCTGTCATAAAAACCAGGATTTGAATCCTATAGGTGACGCAAATTTCTGTTTAAAGCCTTAAAGGCCTTTCCAGTTGAAGGGCTGTTCTGGTTTCAAAACCAAAGTGGCTAAGTTTTCCTCCAACAAACCTCACTGCGGGTAGACAGGAAAACCTGTCACATGACACATTTCCAGACGTAATACGCTAGACACACAGCCTTACTCTAAGAGAGAGAAAAAACACTTTGAATCTTATTTTAAACACGCTTGAAGATATTAACAAAAAAACAGCTAATTACTTTCTTAGGCCAGTTTATAAAAACTCGAGCCCAACTCCAGTTCTAACTTGAATGTTAGGGATTTGCCAAAAATTCGAAGGAGGAATTTGGAAAGATTTTAAATCCAATTTTTGAGACTCTTTGAAACTAGGGAAGAACGATTTTTGACCAAATCTGAAATGCGTTCTCTCTTATGACGTTCTCTCTCTCTCCCGTCACAGTCCAATCAGACAAAAACGAAAGTGGGTGTAAGGAGGAAAATCCTTTCTTAGGCAATACCCCCCACAGGTCTCACAATGTTCATCTAAGATTCCGACCAAATTAGGAATTGATTTCCACGTTGCCAATTAGACTAAAGTGAAGGGAGGGTGGTGGTTTTTTTTTTTTTTTTTTTTTATCTTTCGAAATGACTGCGACATATCGTTCGTTTGATTTCGACATCGTTTATCGTGTCTTTTACCTGGTTACCTAATATCTCAAGCACCCATTAAAAAAGTGAGCTAAAACTTAAAGCAGGAAGTTGGCTGCAATTTAGAACTATTTGGGTGGCTTTTTTTTTTTAATTGTTAAGAATGTGAATGTTTTCCTGTTGGAATTAGAGCAATAATAACAGAAAAATAATATCGTTATTAAGTGGATATTGAATCCAACATCATTTCAAAGCCGAATACAGAAACTATAAAAGTTTCGTGCGAAAGTTGACCAGAGAGCTTGCGGAAATACACCGCCGCCATATGCCGAGTTGCCCTTAAGTGGATTTAATATCAACTTAATTTATAATTTTGCATCGCCAAAGTGAAGCCTTTTGGCTCTTTATTTTAGTACATACTTTACGCACCGACCGAGAGTTCGCTTAGGGAAAATACACCTCTCCGACTCTTCGAGTTCCCTAGTACTGAGAGTTTTAGCTCTCTTAGGGTTCTGCCGAGTCTTGCCTCAGTTGAGGGGCTTAAGATTTCGTAAGCGTTTTGCCTGAGAGAGAATTGTGAGTCTCCGGGGGAGGTGCTTTCCGGTGTGATCCGTGTGGGGCTTTGTCGGAGGATGCTTTACCCTGGAATATGAGCGGTTCTGCTCAGTGGTTGGGTGAGCCTGTCACTGAGTGGAACCAATGCTGAGTTGGACGATCTTTCGGTCACTCGTGAGGAGTGGGTCCAGGGGATCGCCTAATATTTAGAGAGTCCTTTACTTATACAGTGTCTCTGACGACCAATCTTCTTCTTCTGCAGCTTGTCCCACTTAAGTGGGATCGCTGTTAATGATGAGTCTCCTTCACATCCTCCTGTCTTGGGTGTCTCTGACGACCAATAGAAGGCAATATACGGGCGCTTTTAGCTTTCGTACTTTTCTTATTAGGTTCGGCTAGGGTAACTAGTAGTAGTGCGGCGGTGGATTCCCGCAAGCTCTCTGGTCAATTTTCGCACGAAACTTTTGTAGTTTCTGTATTCGGCTTTGAACTGATGTTGGATTTAATATCCACTTAATTTATATAATTCTGCATCGCCGAAATGAAGCCCTTGACTCTTTATTTTAGTAAATATCGCTATTAAAATAAAACGATACCACTTTTGATTTGCACCCACTCAAAACTGAGGCTGTCTTCTCAGTATTCGGCTCATTTTCTTCAGACTTATGAGACTTATTAAAAACAAAGAAAAGCGTGTGCTTAAACTTTGCATAATTTGGAGTTGCCATCTATCAGGAGATATGAATTAATCGCCAAAGCATACGCAGCTAATCTACTAGTTGGCTTCATTTTTATATTAATTTTCGATTAGTCATATCTCCTCAAATGACTACAAATCTTGCAGCCCAATCGTGATCCTGCTATAGAAGAGGGATTCGATCAAAGGATAGTTCTTCGAACATCAAAAGATGCGTAGTACATTTTAACTTGTTTGAAAAAACAGTTATTTAGGTTAATAATCACCAGGTGGCGCCCTTAGATATAACGGGATCATTGCCACATCTATAAAAACAGTGTTTAAGCCACGAAAATATCTGTGAACGCCCTTCTAAGAGAACGCAGGTCATCTTCCTTTTGTGCCCGCATCATTTTCTAAATATGGATAATCCTTTTGTGAACTCGATGAGGGCATTTCCAGGTTACCATAACAACCAAGTGACCTAGAAACGCCAACCACCTACGTCGTTACATAGTAACGATGGGTGGTAAAAAGCGAGAACATGTTTTAGTTACCCAGGAAACAGAAAATGAAAGGGGAGGAAGGGGTCAGCAAAGTCAGCATTTTTGTTAAGGGCGGAAGTTAACGATGCGTACACTACAGCTTCCACTTTCGATGTCATAGATGAGGAATGTTGTCCAGGGTGTAAAATAACAATCACCTGGGTGGAGATGATAGTAAGAGGCCTTCGAAATTCCCCTGACTGCTTCTTTGTTTATCACACATGGCAGTAACTTGAAACCATAAAGTGTGATTCAGTTGGCCAGCGTGCTGCTTTGATTCGAAAAGACACCTCGCCCACTATTTGAATTTTTCTTTTTTTCGCCAAACAAGAAACTTCCTTCTCTCTCACATCAACTGAAGAATTCTTAGGATAAACAAAAAATAGTGCTGGGTTAAACGCAGTGTAAATTAACATATCCAGAATTGATGCGTGTGCGTTCTTCATTTGAAATATTTGTTCTTCCAATTGTCTCAACAGTAAGATTGCTACAACCAGGTTTCTAATGCGGCTTTGGCTAGCGTCCGCCCATCTAGTAAATCGCTGGATCGGGTTTAGAAAGTGTTATTCCAAAATAGTTGTTTCTTCTGTCTTATTCAAAGAGTGTGTAGGTTACTGCTAAATTTCTACGCAATCTCACCCCTCAGTTCACATGATCGGAATGATCATGTGAACTGAGGGGTGAGATTGCGTAGAATCAAACAGTTCGGAGCGCTGAAAAACTCATTTAAAGTAACAAAGAAAAAAAAAAATCTGAGATTCGAATAATATTTGATTAATAAGAAAACATTAAATGAAATTCGGTTCTTAGATCATTTTCGATAGTTATTATAAATTTAGTTTAATCCTTTATCCAAGTGTAAGCAAACAAAGTTTGCGCCTGAAGTATCTTCAGGACTGAGAGTAATTTAATAATAAGTTGAGACACCTTTTGGCAACTCGCATAGGTAAATATGAGTTCGCCATTGCTTCTACTTTAGTATTGCCATCTTCGGCCATCGTACGTCAAAATGAAGACCTCTAAATCACACTCACTCAGGCAGAGCATTTAGCTCATAAACTTTTCCTCACACAGCAATCCTTATCAGATAGCAGGGAATGAAAAAGCATTTTGCTTCACCCGTATAGTCAGCAACGTCTTGCGTTTAGTATCGCCAGGTATACAGGTATATTGGTGAGTTGGGATTAATACCCTGGAAGGGTAATGGATGGCAATGCTGTAGCCAATTCTTGCGTCTTGCGTTTAGTATCGCCAGGTATATTGGTGAGTTGGGATTAATACCCTGGAAGGGTAATGGATGGCAATGCTGTAGCCAATAAAGTTTTAACTGAGGCTCGGCTATTGCTGTTACCCTCCTGCCATGATCAGAGCTTTAATAGCTCAATAACACCTTATCCCTACACTCTCCTCTACAGATAACGGGGAAGATGAAAAGCATTCTTGCTTCGCCCTTTAAGCCAGTGCTTATAACGATAAGGACTTGATATTACCATTTTCTGTGTAAAGAATAGCTCCACTGCAGCCATGCATGTCGTACGAGGCGACTAAAATAGATACCCGGGGAGGAGGGGTGATTGATGGCAATGCTGTAGCCAATGAAGTTCTGTGGCTCGGCTATTGCTGTTACCATCTTGCCATGATCAAAGCTATAGTTCAATATTGCTGTTACTCTTCTGCTATGATCAGAGCTCATTGCTCAATAACACCCTATCCTTACATTGTCCTCTACAGATAACGAGAAACATAAAAAGCATTCTTGCTTGCTAATATGGGTCTGGCTCCCTCTGACGAGACCTCAATAAAGGTCGAAACCGGTATGGGTAGTGGCCCTTCCCTTAATGCATATATATATATATATATATATATATATATATATATATAAAACTTGTGCTCACCTCTCGTAACTGCATGCATGAAAGCGTGATATGCTTTCATATGAAATGTTAATTTAACAGATAAGGTACAGCAAGTTTCAGTTATCAATATTTGCCTAAGTTTTGCATTCTATTTTTGTTGTTTAGCGTGGAAGATGTGACGAAAGCTCTTATTCAAAAAATAAAGAATTCCCTCCTTTATATAAACCCCTGTTTATATATTTTTTTCCTCTTTATAATACCCGAATCATCATATTTAGTAGAATATCGCTAGCCTAATTCCAACATCAAAAGGGATTAACAAGGTTGGAACATCAATGCATTTAATACGATTGTATTTATAAAAAGGAAAATCCCAAAAGTGGTCGCGAATTTTGGAAACATTTTGTTTGAAAATGGCCAACTGTAGTCAGTCAGAAAAGCTGCGTAAAAATGACATTTACCCTTAAATTGGTTTTCTTAAGATATGAGATAAGGTAAGCATTTGCGTTATGGAGCACCCTTAGATCAGGAAGTGTCTAAGGGCGTTTTCCATAACATAAAAGCATGGCTTATATCAAAGATTATAACATGAACTAGAAGTTTAGAGACATTAAAAAATACTAATTTTCTTAAGATAGACCAAGAAGAACTGTGATCTCTTGTGCTTTCAAGCGTCGAGATTTTGTCAAAGATTTCCATGCTGTCCTGTCCAAGGTTTGTTGTTTTGCTTCTTTCCAGTTAATTCCCTTCTTTTCCAATTAATTTTTCTTTAATTTCCTTTTTCTTCCCCAACCAAATAAAAGAGAACAGTTTTCACCGTCTCATTATTTGAAGAAAAAAAAATCTTAAATTCATCTTTCTGTTTCATGGAATGTTAAACCCACATATTTCATTTTCGGTTGTTCAAAGAAATTTAAAAACCCTCAAATATCTGCGTAGGCTAAAAGAAATCCTACTTACCTTAAGATGAAAAGAATGAAACGATTGAGGTTACCTTAATCCTCGCAGACCACCCTACAAGGGTCAGACAACGGTCGTCACCTTAGCCACTGTTAGTGAACTGCAGGGGTGTTTAACAACGTAATGACCACCCGCATTATCGCCTCTCCAACATCACAATGCACGAACACGCGTCATTCACAGTCGGAATTTCCTTATCACCGAACACATCATTACATTAGACAATAAAATACTTTGTAATCAGCGCTATGTTTACTTTCTACAGATTTTCCCCTTTCTACTATTCTGTACCTTTTATTTTGTTCATTGATAGCCATTACCATGGCAATGAACGACTTTTCGTTGTTACGAAACTAAATAGATCGGAATGGGACGGGCGGGAAAGTAGGATTTTAACGGTTTTAAAAAAGAGACAATTGGAGCTATTGCACTCTGGAAAAGGATACACTTAGTCACTTTCATGAGGAAAGCTTGCAACGTTACTTGGTATTTTTGACGTAAAACAGGAGATAAGGATAGTTAAATGCAGAAATAGTTACGTGTTTGCCTCCTATTCCATTTCAATCATAGGAACGGAGAGATTTTTATGGCCAGTAATCAGATTATAAGGGCAAATTGTACCTGCTGAGATTTCGAGACATGTAGTGTCAGATAGGGTGGTAAAAAGCATTTCTATAAGTACTTCCCTCTTTGAGTAATTGGAGTTCTTATTCTTTTGTGAAAATAATCAAGCGGAGAATGCTTACAATTCACTTGAGTATGTCGATATCAGTAAAAACTTTCAAACGTCTGATGGCGTACTTTTTTTATATAAATCACCTTGTAATTTAGATCAATACAGACAAGAAAAACTACAACAATAAATTGAGTTGAAATTTGCTTAAGTTTATAATTAAATATTTTTAGAAAAGGTGTTTCAAAATAATTGTATTATATCAATTAACATAGCAGAAAATATTCTGAATACTTAAAATCACATGATACTTTTTTGATACAATATTTTTATAAAGAAATTTATTTAATTGTTTATATATAAACAAGTTACAATTTAGTATATAATGTATAATGCCATTTAAGAAATGCATTTTTTTTATTAGTCGACTAACAGTGGACAATATTTTTGGTTTTATTTGTATTCTATAACGATATCGACATAAAAATTGAAATTTATATGGGGGGGGAAATATTCTTAAAAGAGAAATAACAGATTTTAAATAACAATGGCATATCCGCATTCTTTCTTCAGAGATAGCATATTATACAATTAAAGGAGTTAAGATTATATAACTATTGCTAATAGTATTTACAACACTTCCAACTATTCAGCGAGTTTAGTGTTGCTTTGAGTTACTTCACTTGTTTTTAGAAGTTGTCTTTGATTAATATAAAGAAAAATAATTCCTGATACTTTTTATTGCATTATGTTCTAAAAGTTGCTTTCTCATGGGTTAATTTTTTTCTAAAATGTTATTTCTGATTGGGCTTAAAAAAAAAAACTGAAGTTTTTGGATTGAAAAACTATTTCTGTTGACACAAGCCGAAAATGGCATCACCAAAAGTTTTTCCCTAAATGGCTTCAAATGAAGACTTTTTCACTGATCAAGAAAAAGTTATATCTCTTCCTTTATTCAAGCAATTCAATTTAATTTAATTGCATTATACACGCCCGAAATGGGTGTGTACTTTGCATTATGGGATATATACTAAGGCAAGTGATATGAAGTCATTAATCTCTATATACAAGTAGCTCAGACGTGAATATATTTCGCGCGCTAAATTTTGCTTTGCTTACTGTTTACTTGGAAAAAGGGTTAAAACCAAATATAAAATTTCTTAGTTATCTATATATAATATATATACATTATAGAAATCAATCAATCTATATATAGAAATTTTACCAAGCTTAAATTGATTAAAAATTATTTGCGAACAGCAATGACCCAAGAAAGATTGGTTGGTCTTGCAGCTATATCGATAGAGGCCAACATAGCTCATAATTTAAATTTATGAAGAGCTTATAGTTTTATTTTGCGATATCCCCGTAGAGTAAACATTTAACTAATATTATTATGTGATCGGTTTGCATTAATGTTTCTCTTGTAATAAAAACAAAATAACAATTGGAGATTTTCTTATATTTTTGTCTTATAATCCATCAGGAGCGATATTTAACTGTTTGCCTCAGGGTATGATCTAATCTGGCGACTGCCCTGTGTGTATGCTTCCAGATTGTACATCGAGTTTGAAGTATCAGTTTCTACTACATTTCTGACAAAAAGCCAGATCTACTCCGGTTAATGACTGTTAGCATTTTTCTTTTATTTAGACGCCTTAAAAACAATTGAAAAAAAAAGTTCTGTTTTCCTGGTCAGGATTTTCCAAGAAAAAAAAAAAAAAAAAGACATTGTTTGAAAATCATTAGTGCCACAGGAGACAATATCGGACTACTTAAGGAATATGCTGGATTTAAAGCGACACGTTTTGGAAGAACGATTTCGTTGTAAAAAATAAAGTTTAGCAAGGTTTCGCGTCATTAATGAGCGATGACAGAACATGTGCGTTATCGTTACGTATTGGATTAACCAGTAGCGTGCAATATTTCATATTTAGCAATCCTCAACGCAATGGCTCTATCCTTGCTATTTCCTCCTCCACCTAATTCATATTGAAAATTAAAAGGAGTGGTAGTTCGTTAAGACTAATCTATAGCGTTTTGCAATTTAAGATCGAGAAAATGAAGCAATTCATTTTGCGTAACACTCCAGCCCACCAAAAGTAACTTAGAACTCTAGACGAATTAAGGGTTAGGTAACCCGTGACTCTAGAGATCAAATAATAATTTTGTCGCTTCAGGTCTCCACTGTAATTCCAAACGATAAAAAAAGTTATTTAGCTAGCACAATCATTCTAGTGGACCACCAGTTTCTTATCCAATTTTGAAAGATTAATGATGACGCAAAATTAAACTCAATTAATTCCTTATAAGGACTGGCTTAAAGGGGCGAAGCAAGAATGCTTTTCATCTTCCCCGTTATCTGTAGAGGACAGTGTAGGGATAAGGTGTTATTGAGCAATTAAAGCTCTGATCATGACAGGAGGGTAACAGCAATAGCCGAGCCTCAGTTAGAACTTCATTGGCTACAGCATTGCCATCCATTACCCTCCAATGGTATTGGATTGAATGAATCAATCCATATATATCTTCATTGGCATTGTAATTTCTCTCTCAAACACTATAAAAGCTATATTAAAAAGCATACGGTGTAGTTTCATAATTTAATTTAAATTTCTTTTAAAAAGTTCCTAATTCTAAGATTTTTTAAAAATAATTAAAAGTTAATACTTTCCCTTATATTTTATAAGAAATTAATTGTTTTATTGTATAAAAAATATTTTTGCATTGTCTCCACGCATCTAACAGCACACATCCATTAACTTTGATAGCCCTCGAACATAAAATTATCTTCTAAGTTGATCACTCACGTTTAGCAGAGTAATAACTATAAAATATCACTGATTAATACACAGCCAGGTTTAAAAGAAACATATTTCGTATTCTGTTAATCTAGGTCAGTGCATCTTCTTCCTGTCTGTTTTTCTCTGGTTCAGCTGAACCTTCGTCAGTGGTTTTCGGTCGGCAATCGGTACAGCTCAGCTACGTGGACTGAGTGTCTCGTAAGGGCGTTAAGAAGTGACGTTTATTACTTAAATTACCTATTGACTTGAAGCAACCACACAACTTATCTCTTCCATTCCCCTCCCATTTCACCAGACTGCAAGATTTGTATTAGGCGTAGGCGAAAATACAAGCTCAGGAGCCACACCTACAGTGCTGACATTTACGGTTTTAATATTACACAAAATCCCTGGCGAACTAACACCTCTGGTCCACTGCATCCAGATCAACATTGGAGCAGATACGCCCTCATTCCCTCTAAGTATTTAGATGTCCTGTAGGTCAACCTCGTTTTATCTGTACTAATTTTTGACGCAACTTGTTGCCATGATTCATGGGCTTTTCTCCCAGGCGAGAGAAGGGAGAAAAAAAAAAAAAAAAAAAAAAAAAAACTCCCATTTCTCCTCTTTGCGTTGGCGGTGCAGATGTGCAGTTTGCGGCAGGTCGTTGGTATTCACCCAAGGGTTCCGCGAGCCACCGCTGCTGTCATAGTTCTCTTATTTAGGTGGTGCACAAACAGGTTTTATAACCATGCGAGGGCAAGGTCTTCCCGAGTATTTGACATTTACCTGATGGCGTGCGGTCAGTAAAAGTGTTCAAAACTGGACACAGCATTGTTTGGGCCTCCTCTCGGCAACTTGAAATATGACATGTGACCACTCACGTGACACCAGAAATATACTAAAGAGCTTACGGTTAGCAAAGTACAGTTTTCAATCCTTTGAAGGAGCCTTTGAAGTTTGCCGTGTATTTAAAAATACACCAGACGAAATCTTGAGAAAGATCTTAGCAATGAACATTTACAATGTCCTAAGAGGGGGTGTCGACTTTTTCCTATATATCTTCAAGAAAAGATGCATTACTGCCGCATAATAAGGAGGATAATTACAAAGCACTTCTATCCATCTTTCTTGGTTTCGTACATCCTTATCTCTGTCTTTCCTTAAATCCTCTTATCAGCTGTCTTTCACCGACGTCTTATTCTTCCGTCTCGTATATACCACTAAAGGGCCGCTAGCTTTCCCTGGCTAGATATCCTACGATTGTAGCATGCTGAAAAGTTCGTCTGCCACGTACGCTTTTCTATTCTTAAATTAATTGAATTCCTCCCATCTGGATATGCACGAAAGAGCGTTACTCTATGGCTTGGAGTGAAGCCAACTCTATTAAAAGGCCACCTAATACATCGTGAGAAATTATCATGCCGGAGCCTTCAATATTGCTAATGACACTAATGATATATATTTTGTAAGTTTAGGTTAATGGCATGTATAGCTTTCTGCTTAATTATAAACATAATTACCACCGCTCAAAACAGTAAAGTTCCTTGATTTTCTCCCACATCTTTATCGAAATCTTATAAACACCATCTTACTTCTTCACGCCTTCTCTTTGTTCAAGAAAATCCGTCTGTAGAAGGCCACACCCGATTCGGTATGCCTTTGTTTTAAAACTGAAGGTCGACACGAGCACAGTGTGTGTATATATTTTATACAGATTTATATATAAAAAAAACTCATGGTCACTTTCAGCACTGCAAGGAAAGTTCAACAATAGCAAAAGATCGAAATAAATACCTTGGGCTTCTGGATATACTATTAAAGTATCGTTATTAACGTGTCTGGTTTTTGTTAAAAGACTTCCTTTAGAAGGTCATCCGTAAACGTTTTTGAAATAAGAACTTGCATAGTAATTTAAACCTTGTTTTTTTTAAGGCGCGGGGGGGGGGGGAATGCAAGTAGCGACAAGATTGATTATCAAACGTTTTACCAAAAAAGAAAAGCTTGGAAAACAATACCTCATTTGCCGTAGGAAAAACTACAAAAACTTGACTTGGAATGTCACAGTAAACGCTTACGCACAGTGAGATATGCTAATCTCAAATGCTGAGCATGTGTGAAGACATTGGCGGTTGGCTCAATGAAGCAGAACTGAAGCTTCTTACAGATACGAACAAGGATTCTGTTAAGTTAATAATTTCCATATTTTTCTAGGAAATAACGCAAATTGCTTTTATGAATATTAGTTCTAGCATTCAAACCAATCGGCGAAATTATTGAGACAGAGAAATTTTTTGTCAGAATCGATTCAGCTTTTAGCCTACATACGAGAGATAAATTTTTGAAATCTAGAAAAAAGTCAAACCCCTTCTCCCTCCCCCCCTCCCTGTAAAGATACTTCTACGTGGTCATGGAGAGACCCATCTAAAATGTCCCTGAGTCAATGGTAGTAGACCGGCATAAGTGATTGCTGGTGCACCAGTTAGCAGATGTCTCTCAAATATTTAAACTGATTTTCAATTTTTCAATGAGATAGAATTTAAAGTTATTCCTGCACATTTCAAATCGATAAGGGACTGTTACCTTTCACGTACCCAAAAATGTAAATATCTAAACAAAAGGGATGTTGACCTTTTTACCTAAATGATTAAAGTTAATTATCTCCGTCCTCAAAGAATCAGGTCATTTTTCTCTTAGCTTTCACATTAGGAGGAAGGTAGCTAACTTCCAGATTAAATAGATATTTAGTACGCAAGAAACTCGGGGAGTAAATTATCCATATTCATTTTTTAAAATTGTATTAGAAGATTATGGAAATTCCTATAACACATGCCAAAGAATTCGCCTTAAGAGACTTCGTGTACAGGGGATTTTTAAGAGCCCTTAGACAATAAATTTGTTTAAAAAAAAGTGTTGTAATAGCAATTAAGTGTTGCATAATTTTTTGTTCCTCTATGCAGCAAAGCAGGTGTTCGTGTACTAGTCCAACAGCCCAAGGCATACATGACTTTCCCCTCCCTTAGATTACAGAAATCGCATTCTTTACTCTGCAGATAACGAATTAGGTATTGGTATCATGTGTTTTGTGTTGACAGACCTGAAAGGTATAACAAACTAATAAAATACGAATATTTCAAAACTTTAAACAGCTCGATCATATTTTAATTGAACGAAATATTATAGCAAGTCTCTAGATAGACGATAGATGGCGCCAGCTACTGCGCATTAAAATCGTTATTTAGTACAATGTGAGATAAATGTAACATTTCTTCTAATTGCGTTAAAACTAAAATCAAACGAATTTACATTGAGATTTAAAATTTAGATCTTATATTTCCTATCCCTCTCCAATGAATGATGACATTTCTTTACCGATAAACATTCCATGTAATTTTTATTGAATGTGATCAGAAATATTGCTGGTTGAATTAAGAATTCTTTGTTTGCATATGGTTATTGCAAGTATTCAAAAAATAATTTAAGATTCTGATGCTAATAATTATTTGCTGAAATGGTTCATATAAAAATTAAAAATTTGTTTGTAAATACTATAGAAAATATTGCTTAATAATTAATTAAGAACCTACACCAATAAAATAATTTCATATTAGGAAAATAAATATTTTTGGGTTGAAAATTTCATCATCGAAAGAACCGCTATTCGAAGTACCAAGTATCAGCAAAGTGTAAAATTTAAATAAGTGAATCATTGAATTCTCATGTATTTCATAACTCGTGTTACTAAGTGTGATAAAGACTGTTTAGCAG
This sequence comes from Typopeltis vanoorti, assembly GCF_054136105.1. Classification (NCBI taxonomy): domain Eukaryota; kingdom Metazoa; phylum Arthropoda; class Arachnida; order Uropygi; family Thelyphonidae; genus Typopeltis; species Typopeltis vanoorti. The sequence goes on along the minus strand of NC_143565.1, from coordinate 113,238,790 downwards.
AAGCAAGGGTTCGGTTTAGCTCTATTTAACTTGTCCTATCATGCAAATTAATTTTTGATAAACTAAAATTCATACAAATCTTAAACCAGTAATATTTTTGAATAAACAGAGTGACTATTTCAAAGTGACTTATTTCCACATTTAGCACGTAATTTTTTTTTTCCTTTTGTAAATTCATACAAAATCCGAGTGCTTTATTTTAACTTTAAAATATCGCATGTTCAAAATTCTCACGTATAAAGTAACGTCTTACCTCCACACCCAATCGTAGCCCCATGACGACAAATCCGATACACGATTCCTTCCAAGAGTTTTACTTTTATAGCTCTTGCTAGTAGCAATATTATCTTGAGATTTGATTCTCCTCCCGAGGGTACTGGTACGAAGCATACTTGACAGAATCTTCACTACTAACGGTTTTGTGACAAGGGGAAAAAAATGTAGGGGAAAAGAGCTCGTGCTCAAGGAACGTATAATTTTGCAACACGTTCCAAACAGGGGGAAATAAGCTGGCGCCACCACAATCTAAATCCGATTTACGCAACCGTGTTACGGAACAGCAAATATTTTCCATTACCCATATCCCTCTTTTTTTTTTTTTTTTTTTTTTTTTTTTTTTTTTTACGTGTGGACATTCCCCATCTATAAATCATTCCCTATTCCCCTTCCCCTCGGGTAGTTTTTTTTTTTTTTTCCGTATTCTTCCGGCTATTATTAGCGACATCACCTCCCCAAGCTGGGATTTCCCACACACACAACACAACACTAAAAGCTCGTTGGTCGAGGTCAGAGATCACCTAATCCAGTGCAGGCACAAATGTATAAGTGAAAGTCGACCACTGGCGACGACTACACATACTTTCGACAGTAAACGGAAGGTCATGTCTTTGGACAGTAAACAACTGATTTACCTTCGTGGGATGTCTTTCGTTTAGTAATTAACTTCGGAGGTGGTTCATTTGGTTCGGGTTACGTCTATTTATCAATGGTTGGTTAGTGTTAAGTGACCAACACTGACCATTAGTCACTGACTCTGAACGAAAGAATCCTTCACTTTTGGGTGGGACTGTTTTGGTTATTGTTCGCTAACAGATGTTTGTTTACGGTACGCGTCCAACTCCACGACGAATTGAGAAAATGAAAACATCACCTGTTCGCTTTGTAGATACCGCCTCCTTCCCTGAGCGGAGTTGACGATAAAAGAAGCTATTACAGTAACCTGTGTGTATTCTGCCCAGCAAATCAATCAAGTACCTGATAACATACTGTGAGGTAATCTTACTGGGACTCGGCCACTGACTGAAATAGCAAGTGGCTCATCGAGGTCTCACTGAGGGTCCACCCCGTCCCCATTGTTCTCTGTTCTTCTTCATGGGTTGGGAAGATCAAGGTTTACTCATTTATTGTAAAAATTCACTAGAGATAAATTAAATAAATACATCTACATAACGCAAATTATACAAAATCAAAATTACGTCGTTAAAATTTATGAATTTAAGAAAACAGCTTCGTATTCATACTTCCATAATTATTGGAAACAGTGTGCACTAACCCCCACACATAAGAGGTTTTAGGACTTACAACACAACAGTCCGGTGCATGTGTGAAGAAGTGATTAGAGAGAAGAAAGGCATGTCTTAATCTGTTTCTTGAAGAGTTAAGGTTGTATTTATTTGGGAAAATGCTATGAGAAACAATACTGCAAATGGCAGAGGATCAGAAGTTGGGTGAGTTTGAATCTGAACCGTATATGGATGTTGATCAGAAGCCGCTTGTGTTCCTACACGTACATGTTTGGAAGAAGGGTAGTGGCCTGTTCATTAAAGTCATCACCAATAGAAATGATGATGAAGATGATCAGCCTGTATTTTCGCCTGATGAAGACCTCTCTCATTGAGGGAGAATTGGGTCTACTTCCCATGGTGACCCAGTTCATCTTGGAAGAGTGTATACACATTTGTATGGATGAAGGTGAAAGACAATCACGAACATTTGCCCACAGCGGGATTCGAACCCGCAGCCTCTTGACTGGAGAACGGATATGCTAACTAGTCGGCTAACCAGGCCAACTTATCCATAGTAATACGTATGGAAAATACATCATGAAGAACGTTAACGTCTGAGAAAGAGATTGTAGGGAATCAGTGAGGTGAGCAGTCATCTTTAAGGAAATGCTCTATTCTGAATATAATCAAGCGTTTGTTGCGCTATCCCAATTGTAAGAACACTATTAAGTTGAACTGATTTGGGATTTATAAACTGTTAGGAGTGGAACAGAAGAGAGAAATAATGCTTAGAATAAAAAAGTATATCAAGTTCTTTGCAGACTGAAGATTGCTGTGGATGTGATGTGTTGATGCCAGGATAGACGAGAGAAGAAAGGCAAGCCAAGAAGGGAAAAAAGCGATCTTGGTGGCCTAGAGGAATGCTAACGATTTCTTATGGAAAGCAAACAGGATTGGGTTTTATTAGCACGAAAATTCACTAAATCATCTTCAACCCACTTGAGAATGACAGATTGGTGTTTATATGATATCTCGAAGTTTGAGTTATCTGAGCACTAATGGTTTTTTAAATGAAGAAGAGGAGGGGAGCGTATTATCATCATCAAAACTATGAACGGTGGACGTTAGCAAGAGGAAATCGTTGACGTTCAGTAGGAAGAATGTAGGTGAAACAGCAGAGAGCCTTAGGTACTCCGGGATTGATGGAAAAAATCAAATAATAAAGAACCATCCACTATGAAACATAATTAACAACCAAAAACTGGAATCCACTCACAAAGGGTAAGAAGGAAGTGTATGATAGCTGCTTCGTAAAAAAGGTCGCGATGCTAGACTGATTCAGGTGACTTGGATATAGCAAGAGTAACGTCATGAGTTTTTTCAAATCTTGCCATGACTTGTATGCAAGAGTGAGTGAGGTTTGCAAGGAGATCTTAGGGATTTCTAAACTGTTTGGAAAACGAAAATATTTGTTTGTTTTTAGAACCAGAATGGCAGAATCTATATTAGTGAGAACTAATTATTTGATGGGTCTGTTTCAAATTCTATCTCTGAAAGAGCTTCATAGTTTTATTTGTGTAGTGCTAGCAGCATTGGGAGTTTTAGAGGAGCTGAGTGTGATGTGACCATTTTCTAATTGGTGCTATTCTTAAGGTTCAAATAAACAGTACGTATTTTTCAGTATACGTAAATCAACTAAGATACAATAAGAATTTACTATCTAACAAATTTCTATCAGTTAGTTATTCATATGTGATTACATTTTGACGCTGTATGGTCATTCGCGTACCTCGTTGGGTTTTGGAAGTGAAGCCTTCTGCTGGGAGAAGTTCTGCTGGTAGGGTCGCAGATTCCCTTTCTAAAAGGAGTTAGTAGGACAATTACAAGCATCGGTATCCCTGTTAGGATTCGAACCCGCAGCCTCTTGGCTGGAGAGTGGATACGCTAGCCAATCGGGCCGACAAAATTCTATCAAGCGAGTCACAACGAAACGAAATAGACAAGGCTCCTATCGTTTTATTTGGAGCGGAAACCTGGAGCATAACAGGCCAAGATGCAAAATGAAATCATCAGAAAAGTCTAACTCTAAAAATACTTAGCTGAGATGGGAATCATAAACTGAAATCAAAGAGCTCAAGACAGAAAGGAATGGAAGAAGTCGGTACATGCAGCAAAGAACTGTAGAGGTTCAGCAAGCTAAAGAAGGGAGAAGTGTTCACAGTAAGAAAAGCTTTCATGGAGTTCTTTCGTTTGTCATTTAGCCAAGAAACTAACGACGGCACTCAAGGAGTTGACAGATCATTCCCCTCCACAAACATAAAACGCACACACTTCTTAAATAAAATTAAGGAAGTCATAATTAATAATGAAAATTTATTAGTCAGTTTGACGAAACTTCCCGGTTCACGAATACCCCAATCACCGACACAGTTCTCTTACAAGACAAATTTCTTCCTACCATCATGGTCTTCTTTGCCCAGTTACGTCGATCCGGTTATTTCGTGCGACAAAACAGCTTCTAGGAAGAAAGCATGGTGATAGGTTTACCACTCCTCCTTTCCCCATACTTAACTTTTATATGGAATTTTTAACAGCGAGCTCTAGATGGAGCGACCTTAAAACTCAAAGTTTGACTAAGATACGGTGACAACGTATTTCTTCAGCCACCTAAACCAGCAACACAGACGCATTCGATTCACCATTAAAATCGAAAAGAATAACATATTTTCCTTTTTTGGATTCACTTGTTACACATCTTCCCTCAGGCTGTCTATCCTTCACGGTTTTACCGTAAACTAGGGATAATTAGCACCTCAAAGAAACAGAGTTCTAACATTTTTTGCTCTGAGGAGCAGGATTCGAAAAATGAATTGGAAATAATAAACATAAGGTTTGTAAAAAAAATGGCTACAAGAAGAAGAAAACAATTCACAGAATCCACCAAAATACAACCAAACAATGAAAAATATTATAATGAAGTCATAGCCATCCCTTCTATCTGAAAGAATAGACAATGCACTGCAAAAATATAACATTAAGACCACTTTCAAATCATTAATAAAAAATAAAAAAAGCATATTCACCTCTTCTAAAGATTTCCTTCCTTCTCTGGCTCTCTCTGATGTATACCTGATCCGTTTCACCTGTAACCTACCCTACACAGGGAAACACGACATCCCAAAGATACCCGAAAGAAAGAACTTAACTATAAATGCCATCTGCAACAAGATATGTTGAACAGAACTCGTGGGCTCAGTCGATCAAGTTTTAATAGTATCGACTTCTTTTTGGACTCGGATGAATCTTAGAATTGGAATCCAAGTTCTTTCTTTGATTTGGTTTTCTTTTTGTATAAAGAGAGATATATATATATTTTTTTATTGTGAACATAACAATCTTATATACAGGATTAACCGGTTTTTGGTTCTCTGCAGTCAGACAGAGAGGTTGCATGCTCATACTCTTGTTGAGGTATGTTACATCGAAGTCACTTATAAGGCTAATTACATTTTAGATAGATAGATAGATTTTTTTTTTATTTAACTTGTTAAAATAAACATTACACGATAGGCAACAATGACTATTTACATATTATAAGTATATATTTACAGAGAAAGAAAACATTTTCCTTTCGGGTGTACAATAGAGAATGCAATAAATGAAAATTCAAAATTAACAGTTCAGTTTCAGTCTGAGTTATCATTCAGATGAAGCACATTGTCGTGGTCAATCCAGAAGAGGGTACCAGTTGGATTCCACTCCTCTAGGAATTTCGCGACAGTTCTTGTTTCTTTGAAGTGCTCAAGTTCCAATAGAAGCCTGCTTTTTAGTTTCCGACGGAGGATGTGCAGGAGGGTTTGTGCAGTTTCAGTGATGGATGGATGCTGGTTATTTCTTGTCTGTTTTAGGTAGAAGCTGTAGGTGACGGCCTTAGCGCAGATGAAGATGAAATTGCATGTTCTGTGTCTGTTTTCTTCTGTGTGGGCTAAATTCCAGTAGTCTTCTTGGCTGTGTGCGTAGTTACAGGTGCTAGAGGCGGTATTCAGGGCATAGGTGATTATCACTTTGTGTGCAGGGCAGGTCAGATATGTGTGTTCCAAGGTGCCTGAAACGTCACAGAATGGACACAGATCCGTTTCTCTTAGCTTAAATTTGTAGAGCTTTGAAGGAGTTGGCAAGATGTTATGCCATAGTCTCCACTGTATTTCGGAATCTGGTTTGGCACATTTTGATTTATATGGCAGATCCCACTGAAAACTGACTGGCATATGCAGCCTTGTAGATCAGAAGGTTAAGGATGAATATAAGAATGGTGAGGATGGGGACACTGACATGAGGAAGTGGTATATTTTCTTGTAGTTGGAGGGATGAATTGGAAGTGAGGCTTCAGATTGTACAAAATGAAATATTGGCCTCGAGCAGTTTCTAGAAGGAATACGGATTTCCTGAGGTGTAGCGATATCTGGATAGGCTTTTATAATGGAGGCTTGCAACTAATGATATTGCTTTTCAGTTTTTGGGTTATTCATTGGTAGGCTTGTGAATGCTTTCCACTTTAGGGTGTGGGTTAGGAGGTCTCCTATGACTCTTATTCCTGCCCAGTTCCATGTAGGGAAAAGAAAAGGCTGGCCAGTTGTGAGACTTGTGATGTTTTTGTTTGAAAATAGTGGTTCTATAAGTACAGCTGACTCTGTTGATCCTGTGAGTGTGTGATGGAGTCCTGTGTTTTTCCATCGCTGTAGAGCATCTTTGTAAAAAGGAGGTAGTTTAGGAGGAGATGGTGCAGGACTGGCCATTCGGAGGATTGTGGAAAGTGTAAGTCCTCTGGTGGATGCTTTCGTGATGTAATCGAAGGTGGTTACATAAGTGTGATTGCATTGAAGTGTCTTTAGGAGGAGGATTATCCTGAAGGATCGAATCTTGTTTTCAAGGGAAATCAGGCCTTGACCTCCCTTGCTGAGTGGCTTGCAGAGTTGAGGGTATGTTGTCCAGTGAGTTTTGTTCCAGAGGAAACGTTTGATTTCCTTTTGAATGTGGTAGAGAAATTCTTCAGGAGGTGTGAGTACTTTGAGGGTATGTCATAAGACACTCGCAGCCATCTGGTTAACTATTAGTACTCTTCCTCTAAGTGAAGACATGGAACGAACGCTGTTCCATTTACCTAGCACCTGTTTAAAACGATTGTGCAGCTGTGTCCAGTTAGTGTGTTATATATTTTGGTGTTGCCAAGGTGCACACCTAAGTATATTTGTCCTTCGCTTGACCAGGGTACATTCGATCGGAGAATCATTTCTAGACTTCCATCTGCCTGACCACAAGCCCGTGGTTTTGGCAGAATTTAATTTGACCCCTGAGGCTTGTGCATATAGTCTGTGTGCTTCCTCGGTTACTGTCATTTCTTCTTCATTTCGTACTATTACAGTGACCTCATCGGCATATGCTGATAAGGTAATTTTTTGATGTGGTTCTATTATTCTGGTTCGTTTGGAGATGATGGTGTCGTGTATTCTTTTTAAGAAGGGTTCTATGGCCAGTGTGTATAATTGACCAGAGAGGGGACATCCTTGCTTGATCCCTCGAGAGTATGACAAAGTGCGAGTGAGCCTGTTGTTGATTTTTAAACAGAAGTGTGCATCTCTGTAAAGCAATTGCACTGTTTCAATGATGAGAGGACCATAGCCAAATGCCTTTAGAACTTCATAAGGGTAGTTGTGCTCTACCCTGTCGAAAGCCTTCTCCTGATAGACGAGTGATAGGTTTTCATGTTGGCTGTTTGCGATGTGGATGAGATCTCTTAATAAATGGAGGTTATCAAGTATTGATCTTCCTGGGACAGAGTACGTTTGATGTTGGCCAATAACTTCAGGCAGTGTTGGCTTTATTCGGTTTGCTATAACTTTGGAAATGATTTTGCAATCGGTATTAATTAGGGAGATTGGACGCCAGTTTCGGATATCCGTGTGGTCTCCCTTCTTTGGTATCAATCGTGCTACTGAGGTCGTGACGGATTGTGGGAGGCCATTGATGTAGGCTTCTTGCAGTGTTTCGAGGAGAAGTGGTCCGAGTTGATTCCAGAAGACTTGTAAAAACTCTGACGTGAGAGAGAGAGATAGATAAAGAGATAGATAGATAGATAGAGAGAGAGAGAGAGAGAGAGAGAGAGGAATCAAGGCAATGATCCGATTGCCTTAGAAAAGGGATAATTGTTATATTAAACTTCTAAGGTCAACAGATCTATTTATTGTATCAAACTTATTTCGGAAAGCTTTTGAGTCCCAACACAGTAAATATCATCCACACAGGCAGCTATATTGAAAGACAAAGACTCGTGGAATTAAGTATGCGTTGGTTTTTCAAGAAATTGTTGACAAGGTTAGACGAGGACATTTCTTCCCAGTAATCTGGCCAGTGCAGCAAAATTAGATTTTTAGAAACTGGTCCACATTGTGTAAGTTGAATCCATCTGATTATCTCACGTTTCAATTCTTTCGCCTCATCATTTGTTCACAGAAAATTCGTGCAGAGACATGAAATTAAAGCCCCAGCATGATTTTCAAATTATCCTGTAAACTGTAACTATTTCGTGCATATTTTTCAACTTTTGAGTGACAAGGGGTCACTTTTGGTCCCATTGCCAAAAATTGGAAGGTCGGTTTGGTTTCGTTTAGTCCAGCGTTGCCCAGATTTTTCTTAAGACGGAACACTTCACAAATCCTGAAATTTTCAAGGAACATCTTGTTGTTATTTTATAATGTGTTAATAATTAATTATGGCATAATCATAAAGAGTATTAGTACACTTATGTATACGTATGTTGTGATATGTTGACAAATATAAAATTATCAGCACAAATTAATTAATTTGTGCTGATTTTCGTTGCCATATCCCATTCTGATCACCAAAAATTTATAATATTATTAGAAGTACTTACGAGTGAATGCAGACTTTTTCTCCTGTGTGCTGGTAGTTTTCCCCTCCTTTTGTACATCCTGGAGATCGCTTTGTAGGCTGGAGGTGGATGAATCACTATCTGTGGCGTCACAAACACCTTCAATAAGAGATTTCTTAACACCAAAATTAAACAAAGTGCCTTGTCTCTTATTCATATTAAAATTTAAATCTGCAGGCCTATTACTTTTAAAAAAATCACGGCACTACGGTTTCGAAACTTTCACCCTACAATACGAACTTGTGAAGAAAGTATTCAGTACCACTAGATTTGAGAACCGGATACAAATCACCTTGATCTTCAATTTCAGTGGAAAAATTTTCTTTATACTTCCTTGATGATTGGTCATTGACATTTGCAACACAGATGTTATTTCGTTCAGTTTTGAGAACAGAGGATACGCCGCCCATTGTTGTAATCGGCTTGCAGGCAATTTTTATGATCGGTCATAAACAGCGGTGATCCCTTTCCCGAATTACTTCCATGTTTAAAAATACACGGCTTGGTCACTGACATCACGAAACACTTATTCGAAATCACTGAACCCAATTTGGGAAACCCTGGTTTAGTCAAAGCAGCTAAGGTTGTGAGGTCAGTCAATAATGCTTGCTAACTGCGTGTATTTTTTGGCCGATTGGTTTGTCTTGTGCGATGAAAATTCTGGATTCAGCGGAAACTTCGAAAGCAGTTTAATACTTCTTATGCTATTATTATTATTATTATTTAGTCTCTGTTTAACTACTTTTGAGTACATGTAATTTCTTTGAAAGAGAACAAATATTTGGGGGAAAAATTTTGTTTACCATAAACGTGCCCTCGTTTTCATTATTTTTTATATTTATTTTTTCCCCACTCGAGTATATTGAGAAGCATTTTCTCATATCCATGATTTCCAACTTACTTTTCTCCTATAAAATTAGCAATTAGATCTTTGGGATGATGATTCTGATCAACCACATGGTGCAGTGCATCACCGCACGCACAACTTCGTTTTGCAAGTGTCCTGGAATTTAGTTCACTTATTAGGACGTTCCCATTTCAGATTTATTCATTTGCAGCCATTCTATTTATTTATTTATCTCTGTTTTACCGAAGAGACGGAGATCTCCTGTGTCATTGACTGCCCATTATCTAAGAACGTCGCCATATTTCTTCACCTAAAGAATGTTAATGTCATCATTTCAGACGTGTTTTCCCTACTTATGTGTGAGCCACACACACCTTATCCGTCAGTTTACTTCGGAAGTAATTTTTTTTCCCAGAGTGACCTCATCGTTTGTTAATGTGAAATGACTCCAAGATCATCGCACTTTTCAACCCACACTTTTGCTTTCGTTCGGAAGAGAGGAGGGAGGGAGGGAGGGAGGGAGGGAGGAGAGGTGGAATGAGAGATTGTGAAACCCTGTGTGTTTTGAAAGTTCACTGCTCGAAATTGCACGTTAAAAGATATCCGCAAATAGTGAACTCAAAGAGCATACTGAAAAGTACGTGTGTGTGTGTGTGTGTATATATAACTTTACTCGGAAAATTCATGACACGAATTTTCTCTACATGTCGTAAGACAGTTACAGGATGGTTTGTGGCTACTCATTTCTTCAGACATGGATTTTCTGGCGAATATGACGATGATATTAAGTAACTAATTCTTCCGAAGGAATGACGACCCCCATCAGTCAGTTAATGCTTATGTACTTAATAACAGGTCGAAACATTTTTCTTAAATGACCTCCGACTATTATTTCTCTCTGAAACGCAGTTCCCGTGTGTCCGCTTACAATATCAAAATGTCTTTTATTATTGGTCAACATATTTGGTAGTCGCATCCATTTTAGTGTCAATTAATATCTTTTTAATATATATATCGTGACTCTGAGGCTTCTATTCACGGAAGATTTTTTGCAAACCTATACAGCACATTTGTACTTCAAGTGGGCTAAGGATTTTTTGTTTTATTAATTATATATAATTTAGGCACCAAACATGAACTTTTTCAAGCCACTTCTGGCTTCCAGTAAGCGGGACAGTGGTCTCACACACCAGGCTATTAAACATCCATGCCCATTTACGGGATTCGAACCCGCAGCCTGTTGGTTTTAGAGTGGATACTCTAACCACTCGGCCAATAAGGCAGGCAAAACACTTCTTAAAACTGGGATAAAAACCCTGGCCGTTCTCTTATGAGGACCAGATCTAAACGCAGTTTTTAAATTATTACGGAGTAGCAGAATTTTGCTGCTGGTTCCTCGTCAAAAAGTAATGAAATTGACTGGACTCCAGAAGTATTGCATATTTGTGGACGCTAATCTTCGTGGCAATCCGAATCAATATCAGAAGAAAAGCAGTTCCGGACTATAACACTGCTTCCACTAATCATCCACAGTTGGAATGATGCGAAATTGAGAATGTTTAATCCTTCACGAAGTGGGTATCCGGAGAGTTCATCGAAAAACAGTTAACCGAAAGACAATTCATCGAACGACAGTTTATCGAAAAAGCAATTCACCGTATAATCAATTCATCGAAAATTATTTCGATGAATTGATTATTCGGTCATCGAACAAAAATTAATCGAAAAAGCAATTCCTCGAAAGGCAATTCCCAGAAAAAGCAATTCACCGATCAGCAGTTAATCGAAAACACAATTCATCGAAAAATCACAATTCATCGAAAATACAGTTCACCGAAAAACGAATTATAAGGCATGTGGGGTGAAGATATGTGTGCAATTTTTTTAAATTGTTTTGTGAGGGCAATTTTTTGCGGGGCATACTGGTTGCAGTGAATGCCTGTAACCCACGAGGTGTCCTACCACGAACCTTCGAATTTCTGGTTGATCATTTCCACACTGAACTGTTGAAAGTCCAGTACCACCCGATCCTTCTTGTTTCCTTGTTTTTCTGGATCTTCTTTTGCGTTTCTTAGCTGATGTGCCACCCTAACATTTCCATCATGATCTTGCCCGCCGTTGATTTTGGGTGATGCAGTCTTTCACTAATGTCACGAACAGATAGCCCATTGGTATTGCATTCTATGATTATATCGTTGACGATATGCAAATCAAGAATCCACTTTAAGGGACGCCTGTTTGCCTTATTTAGCAATATAGACAAGTAGGGAGTCTACACATAAGGAATTTCCTTATAAAATAGCCGAGGGTATCCAATAATTCTTTCAGCATGGTGTATATATTCAGTTTCTGTGTATGTATTTTCAATATTTAGGATTGTTTGCATAATAAGCACCTGCAGTAATTGAGTTAAAACTTTGGACTATTAATCAGCGGGCGTCCAAAGGCAATCCCAAGGAATTCCACTTTTGTTCCTTGAGGCAGCCTTCCATTGAACAGAACACATAATTAAAATCCTTCTTCCGGAACCACAAGACCTTTACTTTCCCCCAAAAAGGGAACAAACTAGCAAGGGAACGCACATATTTGATCGGCATAAATATAATCGCTTCTTAGCCTGGTGTACTTTCACGTTATTGAAATCAAACTCACAGTACCATGCAGATATTCAGAATCACTGTTCTGCAGGTAGAATATTTCTTACTTACTTGTGGAAAAATTTTCTGGATTAAACAAATGTATTTTTTTAATCCAGATTTATTCAAATTAATTCTGATCCCTCTGATTTTCCCTTTCAGTCGTTTCTGACCGTAAGTGACTCTGTGGACATTGTCCACAAAGTATTCCTGGTGAGATATTTTACAGGGTCGTTCATCATTGCTTTCCCCAACCCCCCAATTTTTTCAGCGATTAGGACCGGCATATACCCGGAACGTATTCATGACTGTAATCCGTGTGCGTTCACAGGGCCGATTTGCTTGTTCGTCTCGGGTTTTTCGTCTGGGAGACGAAAAACCCGAGTTTTCGGACAAAAAAACTCCCTACAAGACCGGCTAACTCACCTTTCGTCGAAAGAGACCAGATAAAAGTTCCTCACGTCACTGACGGGAATCGAACCCAGGTCTTTCCGACCAAAGGGCCTCGTCTATACCGACTGATCTACGGAGGCTTTCATTTAACTCCACGAACATAAAAAAAAGCTGAACATTTCTCTCATTAACAGCAGAAATCAGAATGCCACTGAAAACTGCACTCATTGCTGTTCTATTGTAATATATCAAGAAAAATTACGGTCGTAGTCGGAGGCAGCGAATTATAAACATTAGCGGTAACAATATTCATGGTCTTACTGTAAATCCACAGAGGATAATAGATGGATGGACACACTCGTACAGCAAACGCAGTAATAATGAAAATATAAATTTAAAAACAAAAGTGCATACTTAAAAAAAAAAAAAGTTCTGTTTTTGTTTATCCCGGAGAACATTTCTGAATTCATTGGGATCCTCCGAATGTACTGAACATCTAATTAACTCAAATAACTTTTTTTTTCCTTTTTTTTTTTTAAGTATCGCGGAGACTGTTTACTTGAAAACGATAAGGTAAGCCAATCGGGTATTAAGCTCGCAAGAATCCACAAAACTGTCACCTATTAGTGATGTTAAGCACACTTGGATTAAAAAAAAAAAGTCTGATGTAAAAGATAGCCACACGTGTCTTCGAAGACGTCCGTCACTAGATATTAATGACCTTGGTAGCCTCACCAAGGCCGAAATCCCACTCGAGTTCATTGACTTTGTCTGCAGTGCCAATGTCGGTTGGAGCTTCTAGGCGAATGTTTGCTTTTCTTCACACCTTACTCGTGTGTGCGCGCGTATACGTCTGCTGGTTTAGACAGACCCTCCTAAAGTCCTTTTATGGGGATGTCCGTAGGCATGTTGTTCACGTCTTTCTTATCTACGTGCTTTCGATAGCAGACTTCTGAGAATTTATGAAATCCTGAAGGCATTGCACTGAAGTTTTATTTCTACCCCACGCATATTTAATCTCATATTTAATAATAATAATAAAAAGGAAACATTACCAAGAATCACGCTCAATTACATATACATCGTTCCTTTGTTCAGCATTGTTTAAAGGAACGATATAGTGGCGCCATCTATAGACCAATTTTATTTCCCTTTTGAGCATCTCACAAATGCCGTTTATTTATATTTGAACTAATAACGTACTGGTGGCAGGCTGTTGGCGAATTAATTAATTTATAAGTTCAGTAAATATCCTCCACTGTCTTTGTCGATGACTTCATGGCTTTTAGTTTAATTACGATCACTCTTCTTAAAACATTATTGCTGTACAGCTACACCTCATCTAATTGATGATAGGATTAGTACAATTTAGCTGCCAGCAGTGAAATGAACCCTTGGAGGGTAATGGATGGCAATGCTGTAGCCAATGAAGTTCTAACTGAGGCTCGGCTATTGCTGTTACCCTCCTGCCATGATCAGAGCTTTAATTGCTGAATAACACCTTATCCCTACACTGTCCTCTACAGATAACGGGGAAGATGAAAAGCATTCTTGCTTCGCCCCTTTAAGCCAGTCCTTATAAGGACTATAAGGATAAATGAAAATTTAAACGTGGTGGATTATATTTCATAAACGAATATTATTAATTATTTTTGGTGTTTCTGGCCTTTAAAAGAGAAAATTCAATGAATTTATTGTAAGAAAACTGATAAACAAAAGCTAGTCCTTATAAAGACTGGCTTAAAGGGGCAAAGTAAGAATGCTTTTCATCTTCCCCGTCATCTGTAGAGGACAGTGTAGGGATAAGGTGTTATTGAGCTATTAAAGCTCTGATCATGGCAAGAGGGTAACAGCAATAGTCGAGCCTCAGTTAGAACTTCATTGGCTACAGCATTGCCATCCATTACCCTCCAAGAGTATTAATCACTGCATCTCACGGTCGATCTTTTCCCTCCGTTGAAAAAAAAAAGAAAACAATTTGTTTCATTTAATTATTATTTAAAATTTTTCATATAAAAAGTTAAATGGTGTTTCAAGTTATTCTAATTATGATGCATAATAAGAAAATACTTTTTAATTTAATAATATATTCCAGTTTACATAAAATTGTATTTTATGCATTATTTAAATAAATATTATATTTTTAGGTGATAATTATTAATTTTCTTTCTTCACATGTCTCGTATAAGTATAACAATTGTCTTTTACGGACATCACGATGGTAAACACTTGATTTTTGGGATTAATACTTTGGTGTTTGTTTACAAGCTCTCCAGCAAAATAAACTTTTAAAATGCTTCCTTCTTTCTTTTCTCTCTCTCTCTCTCTCTTTAAGAAATGGTGCATAAGAATTTTATTATTATAAAATATTTTCTCACATAGTAGCATATACTCAACGAAATTTTCAATATCTCTAGCAAAAATCAATCTTCGCCTCCCCCCCCTTTTTTTTTATAAGATCCGAAAAACAACGATGATGACACATAAAGATGGCATTTCTTCGCATCATGCATTTTCGATTTCGGTCAGTGAACTCCTTGTCGGTAGCAATGCGACACTCTGCCTTGTCTTTGTCCCCTGTCCAATCGATCGATTTATCCAGCTGGAAAATCACCATCAAAACCAATGAAGGCAAAGCTTTTTTTTCCCCCTTTTTTTTTTGTTCTTTCTCTTTCTCGGCATCGTTTTTCTGTGTTGGAACTTTACTCATCGATGATTGTTCGGTGCCTTTAATCGGATGTTGCTAGATAATGAAAGACAATCAATTTTTTGCAATCTTTCTTCTGTCTATAGAAAAAAAAAAAGCACGCTGCAGAAATACATAAGGAATTATCTTGGGTTCTCCCGGTTTGTTTCAATTTTCCGCTTCACTGGATAACCGAGTAAGAAGAAAATTAATTTAACACTTAGTTCGGTCTCGCTATTATGCAGAGTCAGTGAGCATTTCTTGATTTTCTCCCTTAAACTCCTAATTGTATATACACTCGCGCTACAGTTATAGTTCTTAGATGAATTATTTGGTATTATAAAGCAATGATTTTCCCCCTTTTATAAAGGAAGGATATGATAACACCAACCATCGATTTCTAAAGTGTTATCAAAGATACTTTTAGGTGTTGCGGCGTAAAACTAAATCAAATAAAAAAAACTAAACTAAAAAATAAATAAAACAAATAAAAATAAATTCTCCAACAAAACACTTTAAATTGTTTTCTCTACACCAGCAGTATTTATAATGTTTTAAAAAAGAATGCTATATTATCTATCATGTGATACGTTATATATCTATCAATGAGTAGCAGAAAGGCAATTTCAACAAATTTAATAACAGTTAATTTTTTGGAATAATAATAATAATAATAATAATAATAATAATAATAATAATAATAATAATAATAACATATTTCATCTTTAATAGCAATAATGTATTATCATCATCAAATTCCTGCTATGTACCCTCAAGGGGTGCATAGCAGAAAAAAATTACATCATTATTAATTTCCTATCTACAATTTTCCTCCAAATCAGTCTGTTACTTGTCAACACTCCAACATTATCAGATCTTATATTTCTATCATCTAAAGCACTTTGTACCGTATCAATCCACCTATATCTTGGTCTTCCTCTAGGTCGTTTTCCTGCCAACCTGGCAGAGAACACTTGTTTTGCTAATCTTTCCTCTCCCATTCTATTTAAGTGACCATACCATCTGAGATTAGCTGTGCTAACGCATTCCTGGATGCTGACAATGTCAAGTTCTTTCCTAATATCCTCGTTTTTAATATGATATTGCCGTTGATGCCATCTGTTCACGCCTCTAATCTTTCTCAGGACTCTCACATCTGCAGTCTCTAGTCTTTGGTCAAGTGTTTTACTTCTAACCCAGCTCTCAGATCCATAAGTTAAAACTGGTTTGAACACAGTCTTGTATACAGCTAATTTAGTGTTCCGACTAATTTCTCTCTTATTCCATATGAATTTATTCAATTGACTTCCCACCATACCAGCTTTGCTGATTCTGCTGTCTATTTCTATATTTAATTTACCATCTTCAGTAAAAATTGTGCCTAAATAGCTGAAATGTTTTACTTGTTCCACAGGTTCTCCATTCACAACACAGTTGACATTTTCAATGATTCTGCCTATTTTCATTGTCTTTGTCTTTTTATTGCTGACCTTCATACCATATCTATTACAACAGCTACTCAATTTAGTCAGAGAATCTTGCAGACTTGTAGCGGATTTATTTAGAAGTATAACATCATCCGCATAAAGCAAAGAGCTGACATTAACATCTCCAATTTTGATAATATCAGGTTTAATACCACTTTCCTTCATAATTGTGATCCATATAGATAATGAATAACAGAGGGGATAATGTACATCCTTGTCTCACACAAGATTTAACATTAAACCATCTTCCTGTACTTCCTTCAATTCTAACTGCTGACTTACAACTCAAATAAAGACTAAGTATTGCTTGCTATAATGTCCCATTGACACCATATAACTGCAGCGTATTGAATAGCTTCTCTCTTGGCACCTTGTCATATGCCTTTTCCAAACCGACACAACTTAAATACAGATCTTTGTTATATTCCCATGCTTTCTCGACTATTTGTCGTAAAGTGAAGATCTGATCCTGACAGCCTCTATTTGGCCTGAATCCAGCTTGTTCTTCACCAAGCTTTTCTTCCACAATTCTTCTCAACCGTTTCTCAAGTATACTTGCATAGATCTTGCCTGGAACACTCAGAAGGGAAATACCTCTGTAATTCTCACATGCAGTTTTATTTCCATTTTTATATATGGGTACTATGAGAGTTCTACTCCAATCATCGGGAATTCGTCCCTCTGTCCAGGCTTTCTGAACTGTGCAGTGCAGCCACTGTAAGACTTTTATACCACCATACTTCAGCATTTCTGGTCGAATATCATCTACTCCTGCTGCCTTTTCCACATTTCAAGCCTTTGATGGCTTTTTCTACTTCAGTTATGGATATGTATTCCTGACTGCATGCCTGGTCAGTGTTTTTTATCACTGTGCTGTCATCACTGCTTGTTTCATTTAGCAGTTTTTCAAAGTAATTACTCCATACTTCAAGGATATCTTTTTCTCCTGTTTTCATTTCATCTTTATCATCTCTAATTCCTTTTACAGCACTCTTTCCTCCATTCCTAAGCTTCTTCAACAACCTCCAGAATATTTTGCCACCTTCTTGATATTTATTTTCTATATTCTTGCCAAAGTCCTCCCATGACTTTTGTTTAGTTAGTTTTACACACTGTTTAGCTTTCTTACATTTGTCTCTGTATTCTGTAAGAGTAAAAGCTGACTTATTTGCCAGGAACTTTTGATATGCTTCCTTCTTTTCCTTCACTGCCTCTTTAACTTCCTGTGTCCACCAGGGAGTTCTGATTTTTTTATCCTTGCACACAACCTCACCACATGCCTCTCTGGCAGAATCAATCAATGTTTTCTTCAGAGTTTGCCGCTGAATCTCCAAGGTTTGATTCCTGTTCTCAAACGCTTTAATTTTTTTTTCAATAATCTTTCTGTATCTTAGTCTACAGTTCACACCTGAGAGCTGCTCAACTTTTATTCGCTTTAAAACTTTCTTACATGTTATTCTTTTCAATATCAAATTCAATTTTATCCTGCTCATCAATAATGTATTATTAATCATTATATTTAAATAAATATTTATTTTGTTTTCTTAATTGTTTACATAATTTCCTACCAATTGTACTTACTTCTACATAATTGTACGTAATTTTCTACTTAAACTATGGATATGCAGGGATTTATAGGCGTCCTTCCTTATTCCGCCATTGTCAACTCTTTATAATGTGTCGAGAAAGAAATAACTATTCCAAGAAATCAGTTGTTATACAGACACATTCTTTTTCGAACGATTTATAATTGCTGTTTATGTTACGCTATAATTGCAAAGAAAAAAAAAAAAAACCGCACTAACTTTCCACCTGTTTCTTAAAAATAAAAACTAAATGTGGGGCACTGGTGATTGAAATAATCAGTTATCAGACCTGCTTTTGACTGGAGCGTACTTAATAATAGGCAGTTCTTGGAACGCATTCCTGAAAATGCTACAAGTGTCCCTTTAATTTTTTTAATTTATTTTTTTATTGTCTGGGTTACAGTTAAGGTTCCAACTAACTCATTAACTGCGATTACTATAAATTAAAACAAAACTGTTTTCATTGATATTTAGTTGAATTTTCATGGAACTGCTTTTCTTTCTTTTTATTGATAAGAAAAGGCAATTAATACTATGTTAAATCGCATTAGTTAATACCAACTTGTCCTTATAAGGACTGGCTTAAAGGGGAGAAGCAAGAATGCTTTTCATCTTCCCCATTATCTGTTAGAGAACAGTGTAGGGATAAGGTGTTATTGAGCTATTAAAGCTCTAATCATGGCAAGAGGGTAACAGCAATAGCGGAGCCTCAGTTAGAACTTCATTGGCTATAGCATTGCCATCCATTACCCTCCAAGGGTATTAATCACCGCATCTCACGGTCGATTCTCTTCCACCCTAATAATACTAACATGTAGTATAGTCCTTATATAAGGACTGGCTTAAAGGGGCGAAGCAAGAATGCTTTTCATCTTCCCCGTTATCTGTAGAGGACAGTGTAGGGATAAGGTGTTATTGAGCTATTAAAGCTCTGATCATGGCAGGAAGGTAACAGCAATAGCCAAACCTCAGTTAGAACTTCACTGGCTACAGCATTGCCATCCATTACCCTCCAAGGGTATTGGATTGAATGAATCAATCCAAACATGTAGTATTCTTAAAGTTCTTAAAAGAACTGAGCGATGGACTGAGTCCTTGACTCTTTATCCCGTCATCTGAATGAAGAAAATCTGTGTGGATGGAGTGTTATTGAGCTAAAAAGCTGTAGTCATGGCTGTGTAATGGCAATAGCCGAGCCTCAGCTATAACTTCATTGGCTACAGCATTGCCATTTGTTACCCTGGAAGTCCTAAAAAGGACTTTGGGATCTGAGTCCAAACATGTAGTATCCTTATAGTCCTTATAAGGACTGGCTTAAAGGGGCGAAGCAAGAATGCTTTTCATCTTCCCCATTATCTGTTAGAGGACAGTGTAGGGATTAGGTGTTATTGAGCTATTAAAGCTCTGATCATGGCAAGAGGGTAACAGCAATAGCCGAGCCTCAGTTAGAACTTCATTGGCTACAGCATTGCCATCCATTACCCTCCAAGGGTATTAATCACCGCATATCACGGTCGATTCTCTTCCACCCTAATAATACTAACATGTAGTATAGTCCTTATATAAGGACTGGCTTAAAGGGGCGAAGCAAGAATGCTTTTCATCTTCCCCGTTATCTGTAGAGGACAGTGTACAGAGGATAAGGTGTTATTGAGCTATTAAAGCTCCGATCATGGCAGGAGGGTAACAGCAATAGCCAAGCCTCAGTTAGAACTTCACTGGCTACAGCATTGCCATCCATTACCCTCCATGGGTATTGGATTGAATGAATCAATCCAAACATGTAGTAGTTCCTTATAAGGACTGGCTTAAAGGGGCGAAGCAAGAATGCTTTTCATATTCCCCGTTATCTGTAGCGGACAGTGTAGGGATAAGGTTATTGAGCTGTTATTAAAGCTCTGATCATGGCAGGAGGGTAACAGCAATAGCCGAGCCTCAGTTAGAGCTTCATTAGCTACAGCATTGCCATCCATTACCCTCCAAGGGTACAAGGGTATTGGATTGAATGAATCAATCACCGCATCTCACGGTCGATTGATTACTCTCTACCTTCAAAAAGCCCCACCCATGTAGTATATATCTAGAAATATAATATATATATATATATATTATATATAAATATTTTAGGTAGCTAGATATGTTTTACGATTTTCCTATTGCTTGATTAATTTATTTATTATTCTTCATAATTTTATTAATTTTCTTTTTAATAACCTACGATTGTTAAAAAATTAATTTAATATATATTTTTATAATTTCATTTAAGTTAACTTTATTTCGAATTATTTATTTTGCAATAATTTTTAAACGCACTTTATAAATTATTTAACTTTATTTAGTTAGTTATTTAATTCTGTATTAATATTTAAATAATATAATATAAAATTTTATTAAACATCAGATTTTTAAAAATTAAATATCGTTTCACTGAAACATGAAATATTAAATTAAGGATCCTTCGTTTCAGTGTGAATCTTTTAGCAACATCAATTAAAATATTTTTCCAATAATGCCAGCAGTTATTGGATTAGCGTGTTCGAAGATGTTTACGCAAGGAAGTTGTTGAAACTTTCAAGATGCATTACTTGACAAGCCGTTGTTTTAATTGAAAACGCCACTCAACGCTAAATGCAATCACGCGAGTCTGCAGGACCTTGTAGCCTTTATTAATTAAAGGCTATTGTATTTTTATGCCTACAGCACATATTTTGTATCCATGCGCTTCAGAACATCTTAGAGGTTAGGTGTAGAGAGAATTGTAGATGTCCTCCCACGATGAGTCTTCGGACTCCTTGGAGGTATCAGGAATAATAATAATAATAATAATAATAATCTTCGTTCTAAGTGGTTATATGGATACAATATGTTTGTGCTGCCATCTTACGCTAAAAGCGAGAACTATAAAAGGAATGAATTGTAGTACTAACCAACATTCATTGGAGTACAGTTAATGTTGGTAAATGCACTAGCAGACTATTTAAAGAATTTAGGTAATTAAGTCGTATAACTTATTACGGCGTTATGAAATTGGCTTACGTGGAAAGGAGTGTTGTGGCATGAAGAATAACGCAACTTAATGTCTGTGTTTGGTATACGATGACAGGTTTTTAAATATTTGTAGGAATTCGCGTAAATCCCTTCATTTATACGCTCACTTACCAAGTATGCGGCTTAATACTTCAACACTATTCACCGAGACGAACATTTCCGTTGTTAATGGAGATACATGCGGTGTCTGCATTTGTGGACGTCATCCATTTTCTAAATCTGATTTTAGTTTGGGGGAAACCGATCTTAATATCAGCACCACGGGGTTTTAATCGAAGTCTGAGCATGACTTGGTACCATTAAGGACAAAAAATACAGCGGATTTATTACTCTCTAAGACTCTTAAAACGAAAGACTATCTGCTTAATTACCAGCAATGTTCATTTTAAAGGGGGGAAGTTTGCAGAAAGCATTTGGAATTAATTCTGTCACGTGGCAGGAACTTCTTTAAAGCGAAATTGTGACTCTTATTAAAATTTACAACCCATAATGGGCATTCTCTTTGCTAGAAGGACTATCACAGATTTCTTTAAGAGGTTTCTGCAGTCTCCACTCTCTCTCGGATATTTCTAGACATCGTACACGTTTTAAGATGTGCATTAAAAATTCTTACATCGCTCTCAAAGTCGAGTTAGTTATCTATAATTTCGGTTCTTCTTACCAGAGGCATCTTGAAAAGTATTCTGTTTGGTCTCCAGAATAGGCAACCAAATTGTGTAACCCTTTACAGTATTAAAATGCATTCTGGGTACAAACTTTCTCAGGTGGGATTCACATGATGAATATTCTTTAATGATCAATTAAAGTACATCTTTTATAAAGTAATAAATTTCTTTCGCTATTAATTTTTAAGTTACAGATTTCACTTCAACATGCAATGCTGGTATAACTAAAGCATTGTAAAATTTTAATTTGGAATAACTTTTCTTTTCGGAGTACTAAATTGGGTGCTAGGTTTTAAGCCCAAAAGTTATTACTGTTGTTATTGTTGTAATTAATACGAAATATATTAATATAAAAAGACAATAAATATGAAACACATAATTTTTATTTATTGTCCTTTTCTTAATATTCTACTATATTTTATTACCGGAATTTAAAATACTTGTCTGTATAATCTTTTTTTTCATCATTGTTTTTTTTTTCCCCTTTGGTAGGTTTTGAATATATTTATTCAAAAATGATAACAATATTCCTGTAAATATTAATTTTGCAAATTTATATTTTTGACTTTTTTTTAATAAACTTTAAATTATTTTCATTGGTGATTTCCTTATTTCCCCCCCCCCCCATTATCCTTTTCCACTATCCTTTTACTAGATGTTTCTTTGATCATATTTATTACTGCACAATTCTGAATTAAAATTTAGGAATTTAGTTTGTTTAAAGTGTTCTTATATTTACCGTTTCTTAAAATGCTGACTATGTTTTGAGAACAATGAGATGCAGCGGATCTTCAGGAGTTTTAGAAAGTAAAAGAAAATGTATGAACACTTTAAATATATTTTTAAAATTTAAATTAACTTCGGATAACATTCGAGAAGCCAATTCTTTCTAGCAATACAAATTATATATATTAGATTTAAATACCCATAACTAATTTTATGACACGTTTTGTTTATTCTTATTCTGGAAAGAAGGAACTTTATAAAATATTTTAATGATGATCGTGAGTTAGGCAATAATTAATATTGCCTTTGGTGCATCGCATTAATTAATGCCCATTAATGTTATTTAATAAAAATATACTATTTATACAGGTGATAAATGTTTCTCTCATAGCTGGCACCGCATTTGTGCACTCGCTTCTGAAAACAGTTGCAAATAACATATAAGTCCTTATAAGGACTGGCTTAAAGGGGCGAAGCAAGAATGCTTTTCATCTTCCCCGTTATCTGTAGAGGACAGTGTAGGGATAAGGTGTTATTGAGCTATTAAAGCTCTGATCATGGCAGGAAGGTAACAGCAATAGCCGATATTATTCCATCCATACATTTTCTTCTACAGATAACGGGGAATATGAAAAGCATTCTTACTTCACCCATCTAGCTACAAAAAAAAAAAAAAACAAAAAAAAAACATAGTACTTCTTATATTCTTTAACGTTAAACAATTTTCTATATTTTTCGAGGATCAGAAAAGTTCTTTTTTTGGTCATATTAATATCTAACTATATATTATAATTATATTACATATAATGTATGTGTATAAAAACTACTAGTTTAACTAGAAATGGTGTTTATATACCGCTTGCAAGTTATATTTTATAGTTTATTATTTCTCCTAAGATTTCACATTATAAAATTATGATTTTGCGTAACTTTAATATTTATACATTTAAAATTCTTATTTATTTATTTTATATTTTATCTTATATTATCATTTTCGCCAAACTAAGGAATCACCCCTTAATTCGAATTTTGTAATAAACATTAAGCAGAAATGCCAAAAGATGGCGCCATTATCTTATCTCGTCACATCCTCTGAAAAATTACGAGGTTCTTGGACGTTCTCAATAATTTTGAATTTGCGTTATATAAACGTAGATGCTTCTTTTTTTCTTTCTCTTTCAATTTTTTATTTTTATTTTTGCATAGTTATTAATTTCTGAAATGTTGTTTAAAGCGAGAAAAAAAAAAAAACATTTCTTTACATGAGAAAGAAAAGTTTCACTATTTCTTGGCTGTTTCATTTTAAATGAAAATAACTACAAATAAGAAAGTTAAACCCCGCCCCCCCCCGTTGTCCTTTGAGAAGCTTTCATTTTTATAATATTGAACCGGACACTAATTGTATATTTAAGCTCTTCAGAAAGGGGCTTTTTTGATGGACTTTGTGTGTTGTTCGGAGCAGTGGCGCACCCAGGGAGGGGACCAAGGGGCCCTCCCCCCAAAAAAGAAAAAGTAAATAAACACTAGAAAATTTTCCAAAAATCTTTTCCTAATTAAAATTTATTTTTTTTAATTTATGTTGTATCTTCTATTTCTATACTATTTGTCATGTCTTGGCGATCACTGCAGATGCGAGTCATAGGTCATATGCAATGCGTAGTGTGTATTCGTAAATCGTCTACTCAACTCCCCCCCCCCCCCCAAGATTAAATCTTGAGTGCTCAGGCCCCCTCCAAGATTAAATCCTGAGTGCGCCACTGGTTCGGAGTATGTTTTAAGAAAGAGGAAGCAAAATTGTAGAAGACTGACGCTTTCTTTGCTTTGGTGAGATAATCAGGGACGGCTCGTGCATAGGCACTGCAGAACTGCAGTACCCCCAATTTTTCTCGATACATAAATATATTTATTAATTTATTTATATTTGGTTGGTATATTTAATTTTATCGTCAATAATCTTATACAATTCTCTTATTTTGTATAAAAAATAATAAAAATCCATCTTGTAGCACTTAGGAGGGCGCTAGCAGCACTGTGTTTACCACAGTGCCATATTGCTACGCGCGCAAGCATATGCACGTGATAGTGAGATGCGAGCTATTAGCGTAATGCGGCACTGTCCGTCGCGCAGTTCCACTGTTGTTTACATGCAGTTTGCGCCAGTAGGAGTGTTCGTAGTGCTTATCGTGTATCCTATGAAATGCCTTAGAAAAATCCAACATTATCAACGTGTATCCATTTCCTTTATCCAACTCGGCCGTAACATTGTTATAAAATATGAGCAAATTGCTAAAACATGACCTTCGTTTAGTAAACCCATGCTGTTCCCTGCATAGTATAGAATGCTTGTCTACCCATTTCTGTATGCGAGTTCTTACTAACTTCTATAAAAATCTTCACTACTACACCAGAAATACTAATAGGTCGGTAGTTAGACACATCAGTTTTTGCATGTGCAATGGAACTATCATACAATCCTTCCATTCCTGTGGTATCATTACTGAGCTGAGACTGAAGTTATACAAACATGTGAAAGGCGTAGGCAATTCGGATGAACATTCTTTTAGCAAACGCGCTGATATTCCATCTGTCTCTATAGACAAATTCTTATCCAGGTTATGCAAGAGCTCTTCAACCTAATCTTCCTCCAATAGCAGTAGCACTGTGCACCATGCTACATACACCTGGTTGATATTTCTTAGCAAAGTTATCACTCATTAACTGAACAATCTCCTTAGCTTCAGACATTCGAGTACCATCTGCATTCAATAAATTTATTCTTTCTTTTGCTTGCGACATAACGATAAAGTTCTTTTGGATTGCGTTTAGCTTGCATGGCCAATTTCTTTTCATACTCCGTTTTAGCTTTCCTCATAATACTCGTTGCTTTTCTGGCCTGAGATTTATATATTTCATAACTCCTCTCACTCTTATTCTCACGATATTCTTTCCACATCATCTTCTTCTTGTGCATCTCTAGCTTAATAAAGCTGCACATCTATTTCACTCGCAACCTATTTATTCTTCGAACACTAGGGATACATTCAGATACCCCCTCATTCAAGCACTTTTTCAAAGATTCCCATGCATTGCTGACATTTTTTCCGTTCAGTTACTAATACCATGGGACCAAAGATAGTATTCTTCTAAGGTGATCACAATTTCAGCTTTGTAGTTCAGCATGTAGCCTGTTGTAATCGGAGCTTCAATATAAGTAGATACTTCCCAAGAAAGACCAGCATGATCACTGTCACCAATTGATGGTAAAATAGCCATATTCTTGACAGAGACCCCTTCTGACGCTATGAGTAAATCCAACACTCTTTGACCTCGAGTTCCATCTTTCACATGCTGCTTGAGAAAGTTGTCTCGCAACAATTCAATAAATTCCTGTTCTTTCTTATCATGAGATTTCTCTTCTACCCAATCAATGTTTGGAAAATTAAAGTCACCCATATTGATCCTTCGCTTGGTACCCATAACGCTAAATTGGCGATGCATTTCTTCTTGCCCTACAACTGAGCCGCCAGGTCTGCAGCAACAGCCCACCATATTTTTCATTCTGCTAACCTCCACTTCACACCAGATAGACCCAAACTCATCACTACAGTTAGGGTAGAAATACCCTAACTGGACTTACGTCATCTGATATCATTAGTAGCATTCCTCCTCCTATCCTATCTCTTCTGTCATTCCTAAAAATACTATATCCGTTACAATCTCACTTACCATATCTGATTCTGATAGTCAAGTTTCACCAATGCAAACAATCTTAGGCCACATCGCATTCAGTAAAGCAACAAAATCAATCCCTTTGTTTTTAATGCTCCTGGCATTTGTGTGTAGACATAACAAATTACGACGTAGCCTATTTTTATAATTAGATATGCAATCTATTTGGTCTTGTTGTAGAATTTTCTCTTTTCCCTCCCCAGACATACTTAAAAGGTCCGAAAGCAAAGCATATTTTTCCACTCCTACGCCACATACATAGCCATGTTCAAAGGCATTCATATCTTTATCACGCTTGTATACCACAGCTGAACTTTCACACACATTTTCCCCATTCTTCCGTTGATGATCTACTTTCCCTGACTCTCTGCATTGGGTCTCATACCAAGAAGTAATTTCTTCAGGTTTCTGATGCGAAATGAATTCAAGCGCAGGCCATCATTCTTATACAAATCTTTTCTGCCACTAAACACACCCCACACATCTAAAAACTCCCATCCATATCTTTTACATAGCCTGCGCGTGAAATCATTTGCTATCATCGCCGTCCTTCTTCACTCATGTAATATTAGTATAATTTCCAGATTACTTTGATTATACCCAAATTAATTCAAAATAGCCTATTTTAAAACATTATAAGTTAACAAAACCCGCTCTTGTAAGTATTTTGTTATTCAGTTGTAAACTAAAATCTTCTTCAAGTTGGCTTAGTGGACAAGAATTTCTAATTATAAAAAGAGAAGATTTTAGTTTATTATATATATATATATATATATATATATATATATATATATATATATATATATATATATATATATATATATATATATATATATATATATATATATATATTGTTTGCATCGATTGGAATATAATGATTGTCTTTTTTCCATGTTAACGAAAACTGCATATGAAAACAAAATAGCGTATCAGTCCATTTTAACTAAACTGGAACTGCAATCAGCACGTAATTTCGTCTGGCTATGCTGCTAGGGAGAGTTAAGCACATATTTTAAAAACTGTACAAACAAAATAAATCAGTTGGCAAATTTAATAATAAATTAAATTAAATTAAAATTAAATAATCGAGAAATTATGCTCTAGATACCAAACATGTTACTTTTGAATCCATTTCAAGTCTCTAGTAAGTGGGATGGTGATCTCGCATCGGCAAAGACATTCAAAATCATCCCTAGCACAACTGTTAGTTGGAATGCCCACACGCTCTTCCAATGAGGATGACCTTATTTTTATCCCATCGAGGCTTTTTAACACGTCATTTCGGTGTGTTAAATGGTCGGAACTTATGAGAAAAATAATAATAAAAAAACACTAATTCTTAATACGAAGTCGCAATCAGTAATCTAAGTTCGTCCTGCATTTTCTCCTCTCCGCACGCTGTTCGCTAAGGGAACCGGCTTTGTAACCATAGCAACCGGAGCAGCTTTGAAATCAAGAATGAACCGCTCTATTCACAGGCAACGGAAGTAAAATCCGCTAGGGATTGTCCGGTATTAGGTACGCTTTGAAAGACTAATTAAGACTCCGAAAGTGCAGGATGTACAAGATAATCGAGTAGTACAGATGAGAGAATGAACGAGGGAGAGGGGACGCAGTATGACGAGGGGGGGGGGGATTCTTTTCGTGTGGAATCGCCATTTGTGGTGTTATATCCGCTTGTTACGCGAAATAGACTGCGGCTTTTGTTTCTGGATGCATTAGCGAAAGGCTCGTTCTCGGCGAATGAAACGAAAAGCGTAGAGAGATGGCGAACAACAGAAAGTAATAGACTGCGTCTATTATGAAGATGTCTGGTGACATCTCGGGTATCATCCGAAGAGCTATTGATGAGCTAAACATTGTCTTGGCCCACGTGATTGCCAACAATGATTATTTGAAACTGCGCGGAGAGTTTGCAGATACCAGCAGGGCGGATAAATTACCGCGAAGACGAAGCAATGTGGTGGCTGGGTAATGGACCAGCGTTATGCAACAGTGTATCAAGTTTAATGGAGGAACAGAGGTTCCATTATCATCTATTAGACTGCATCTGCCCTCAGTCCTTTCAGTTCTTGTTTTATTAATAAGTGATCAGCCATTTCTGTAAGATATCTTTCTTGTCTCTATAGTTCCCTAGTGCAAGATGTTTTTCCCCTATAATAAATTTAGTTTAATCCTTTACCCAAGTGTAGGCAAACAAAGTTTGCGCCTGAAGTAGTTCAGGACTTAGGCAACTCGTAGCAAAGGTGGCCCAAGCTCTCATCATTCCTTGTCTCAGTATCTCCCCTAATGCAAAGCACATCTCCTTGCGGACATGTATAATGCTATGCATTAAGGGAAGGGCTACCACACAGACCGGTTTCGACCTTTATTGAGGTCTCGTCAGTGGGAGCCAGACCCAGAAGTGGTCTTCCCTTAAGCACTTGCCCTTAAGCAAAGCACATGTCCGCAAGGAGATGTGCTTTGCATTATGGGAGATACTGAGACACGGAGTGAGAGCTTGGGCCACCTTTGCTAAGAGTTACCTCAGTCCTGAACTACTTCAGACGCAAACTTTGTTTGCCTGCACCTGGGTAAAGGATTAAACTAAATTTATTATAGTCTAACCAAGTGGAAAATAATTTTTTTAATCTCTTTATATTACTGTTCAGATATTGTCAATTTAAACCTCAAGTTTTCAACACAGACATTTGTATCTTTTCAACGATGACTTTTTTTCTATCTGCCGAGGTGTTCACAATCAGTTCTCAATTTCTATTAGAGAATAGAAATTCAAAACCCAGTCATCCATAAATTTCTTGCCATGCTTATAAAGAAACTCGTGACCTGTTATTCTCTCAGTGACTTGGCAAGTCTAATTAGTTTTATTTAAAAGACTGTTTTAGACAAGAAAATTGTCAAATAATTGGAATTAATATTTAACAGCGTCTTCATCGTTTCTTATTAGAAATCTTCAAATGATGTATGATAGTCCAACACAGTTAAAGATTCATCGCCAGTTTCTCATCAACAACTTTCTTAACTCCTAAGATCTCCGGTGATCATTGCTTGCATTTCGAACTACATCATAACCGCATCTGCGCATTTTGTTTTGTTTTTTACACCTTTTTAAATGTTCTAAACCTATTGTACGTCAGTACCATGGATTTTGTTTTCTGGACTATGTAATAGTCCAAAAAAGTCCAGAAGCCACTTCTGGCCTCCAATAAGTGCGACGGTACTCTCACCAGTCAATGAAATTCCTCTCCTATCTTAAAAATTAGCAAACTATCCTTGCCTGGATTCGAACGCGCAGCTCGTTGTTTAGAACGGGCACGATGCTCGGTAATCATGCATAGTTGCTTAGTTTACTTAGTTATAATTGGTTACTGTATTAATTCGTTATATTATTCCATAATGTTATATTGACCATTACCATAATACATTTGAATATAGCGATTAGCTTGACTTGATCAGTTCACCTTCTACAAGCCAAAGAATGAAAAACGTTTTACACATCACAAGTAAATGTTTTGGAATTAATCGATTTTCACGTTACGATCTTTAAAGTGTAACGTTGATCTCAAGCGAAAGAGAAAGTCAAGCAAGACAGAACGTTTTATTTACCAACAGCAAAAAGCTTTCATCTTGTGTAGAACAAGATGAAACGCCAAACAACATGCAAACATTTCCATAGTATTTCAATGATTAGTATATCAGCACCAATAGTCTTTGCTGAGCATAATCAACTGAGTAATCTATATAAACTATATTGATTAATTAAACAAAATCAAAATCTATTTATATCTTGAAATATTTGACTTTTAGTCAGTTAATTTGGTGTTTTCATTGTTACACCTTATAAGGAATTAAACGTATAATATATAAGAAAGTTTAAACTCAAAGCTAGTTAATTTGCGAGATTTAGGAATCAATCGACCGTGAGATGCGGTGATTGATTTTATGAAATGCCCATACATATAGGGTAACGGATGGCAATGCTGAACCAATGAAGTTTAACTGAGGTTCGGCTGTTGCTGTTATCCTGGGTAAATGAGTTCGCTCTCTTAGGTTTTGCCCTAAGGGAGCACTTTGAGTCTCCGGGGAAAGTGTTCTCCGGCACGGCCCGCTGAGGGGTACTTGCCGGTGAATTATTTTCCTCGGAATATGAGCGGTTCTGCTCAGTGGTCGGGGAGCCCGTCACTGAGTGGAACCAACGCTGAGATTAGGACGGTCTTTCGCCCACTATGGAGTGGCCTAGAGATCGTCCGTATTTTTGAGATTTCACCTTTACTTACATAGTCGGTGATTGATTTATTCAATCCAATATCCTTGGAGGGTAATGGATGGCAATGCTGTAACCAATGAAGTTTTAAATGAGGCTCAGCTATTGCTGTTACCCTATTGCCATGATCAGAGCTTTAATTGCTCAATAACAACTTATCCATACACTGTCCTCTACAGATAACGGGGAAGATGAAAAGCATTCTTGCTTCGCCCCTTTAAGCCAGTCCTTATAAGGATAAGGACTAGTTAATTTGCGAAAATTTAAATTAGTCCTTTTTAGGACTTCCAGGGAAACAAATGGCAATACTATAGCCAATGAAGCTTTAACTGAGGCTCGGCTATTGCCGTTACCCAGCCATGACTAGAGCTTTTAGCTCAATACCACCCCATCCACACAGATTGTCTTCATTCAGATGACGGGATAAAGAGTCAAGGACTCAGTCCATCGCCCAGTTCTTATTAGAACTAGTTAATTTGCGATTGTTGAATTGAATCAATCGACCGTGAGATGCGGTGATTAATTCATTCAATCCATTACCCTTGGAGGGTAATGGATCGCAATGCTGTAACCAACGAAGTTCTAACTGAGGCTCGGCTATTGCTGTTACCCTCCTGCCATGATCAGAGCTTTAATAGCTCAATAACACCTTCTCCCTACACTGTCCTTTACAGATAACGGGGAATATGAAAAGCATTCTTGCTTCGCCCCTTTAAGCCAGTCCTTATAAGGACTAGTTAATTTGCGAAAACGAATTGTTGAGGAGAAGAAACCAAGTCCTTTTTAGGACTCCCAGGGTAACAAATGGCAATGCTGCAGCCAATGAAGTTTTAACTGAGGCTCGGCTATTGCCGTTACCCTCCTGCCATGATCAGAGCTTTAATAGCTCAATAACACCTTATCCCTACACTGTCCTCTACAGATAACGGGGAAGATGAAAAGCATTCTTGCTTCGCCCCTTTAAGCCAGTCCTTATAAGGACTATAAGGACTATATATGTGGAGGACCGTGAGATGCGGTGATTGATTCATTCAATCCAATACCCTTGGAGGGTAATGAATGGCAATGCTGTAGCCAATGAAGTTCTAACTGAGGCTCGGCTATTGCTGTTACCCTCCTGCCATGATCAGAGCTTTAATAGCTCAATAACACCTTATCCCTACACTGTCCTCTACAGATAACGGGGAAGATAAAAAGCATTCTTGCTTCACCCCTTTAAGCCAGTCCTTATAAGGACTATATATGTGGATAGGGGAATCAATCGACCGTGAGATGCGGTGATTGATTCATTCAATCCAATACCCTTGGAGGGTAATGAATGGCAATGCTGTAGCCAATGAAGTTCTAACTGAGGCTCGGCTATTGCTTTTACTCTCCTGCCATGATGATTACAGCTTTAATAGCTCAATAACACCTTATCCCTACACTGTCCTCTACAGATAACGGGGAAGATGAAAAGCATTCTTGCTTCGCCCCTTTAAGCCAGTCCTTATAAGGACTATATATATATGTGATAAAAAAAAAGTTCTTTATAGTCCTTTTTAGGACTTCCAGGGTAACAAATGGCAATGCTGTAGCCAATGAAGTTTTAACTGAGGCTCGGCTATTGCCGTTACCCAGCCATGACTAGAGCTTTTTAGCGCAATAACACTCCATCCACACAGATTTTCTTCATTCAGATGACGGGATAAAGAGTCAAGGACTCAGTCCATCGCCCAGTTCTTTTAAGAACTTTAAGAACTATATATGTGATAAAATATAAAATATTTCTTTCTCCAGGAAATTCGGGATTTTTTCCTGCAAACAAGTCCAGGAGAACATACGCAATATACATACAATGTATATACTTATATGCATATAGCTAATCATATTATCTTGCAATTATGGTTACGAAATTCAAGGCTACTTTCATTAATCAGACATCAGTAGCGGTGATATTTAACACATAGCGACCGGTTTTTCAAATAGAGCCAATCTTCAAAGAACTTCATGAAACAATTAAATTAGTCGCGATCTTCTCTGGTGCGCATTGGATTCATGTTCGACTATCCATGGCAGTTCCAGCTGTTTAATTGATTGAGATGTGTAACCTCTGTAAATTTTACTGCCACTTACAGAAGAGTTACAGAAAGTGTAAAACTGCATCATTCAAAACAAGAAATCAGATTTTTAACATTTTATTACTCTTAAAATAATAAGTACTGGACATGCAGTTATTTCTTAATGTTTAAATTTGTAATTTATCCAAGAACTCGGAGCGGACTTATTAGCTGGTTGATATTTGAATATAAGGTATTATTTTGTTTGATATCTGTTCCAATTTTTCAATACACGATGATTTGTACAGGATCGTCTCCTGTGCAGCTTCGTTTCAGGATAAAACTGAAACGCATTCATGTGAGTCAGACATCAGTTACTTTCCGGTTGTATGATTCTCCACTCTTCATTTTCTCTCTCCTACTATCAGTTTCAGTGGAACCGCGAACCCCTAATTTCTGCTACGCTTCGTCTTGGTTTTAATTGTCCATATATGCTCTCCACTATTCACAGTTAGAACGTGGTGTGTAACGAGATGCTGTTTTTTTTTTTTTTCTTCTGAAGAATAAAAACAGCACGAGGATACTCGACTATGGAATATCTGATGCTGCCCAGAATATCTTAAGTGTATCCACGGTTTACATATTACAATACTGACTGAATTAAGACTTCTCAGAGCGATTTACTTGAAACTCTAATAAAACTGGTTTGGAGATAGAAATCGTCAAAATACTACCTAGGAACGTTTAATTGTTCGAGGTACAAAATACGTCTGAACAACATCATGGTACATTCACTGCTGCTAATAAGCCAGAAAGATTAAATTACAATAAGGAGAAGGTAGTGGTTCAACTGTATGAGAAATTGGAGTAATTCCAAACATGAAACAATATTTGGAGAATTACTACGAATACTCAAGTTGGGACTGCATGATGTTCCTGAAGTTCCGAAAATATGTCTGAGGTGCTGAAATTTGGAATACCTCACACACGTCTATTCTAAGCGTTTTGTTTTGGAGTAATTGTGAGTAGATCGATCATGACTCACGATTTATCTTTAGTGCTCAATGTTCTGCTGAAAATATAATTATACTTAACCCAGGACAATAAATACCTAATTATCCTTTGCTGAAAAGTCAGGTCAGGTAAGGTTTAGTTATGCTATGATGATTTACGACACATATAGCCGAAGTTAAGAGCATTGCTATAGAAAAAAAAATGAACTATTTCAAGAACAGTGCACTTGATGAATGGAGAGTAATCTCCCAAGTACTGAAGGTGCTGGCTTATCTACCTGCAGTAGTTTAGTCCAATCAAAAATAACTGATAACTTTCTAGCACTCGCTAGAAAATGTAGATGACACGTAAATGACTCACCTACGTCATAGAAAATGTAGATGACTCACTATTGGATGGAAAGTTGATAATTCAATGATTTATTGGTGAAAAATAATACAAATCGGAATTTTGGTGGTGAAAAGTGAGACGAAGAAACGATACATCCAAAAATTAAACATTGAATCGAAAAATATGGAAAGGAGGAGGAAATAACAAAGAAAAAATCAAGATAAGAATAACTCTAAAAAAGTAATTTATAAAAAATAACATTAAGAATTAATGTTATTTATTGTAAGTTAGACGAACAAAAGATAGAGGAGAAACAACAACAAAACTTAATGACTTTAAGTTAAGTTTTGTTGTCATTAAAGACTTAGAAGATAATGGTCATGCGAAAAGGAAATGAAGAATTGAATAATGCAAAGATGGTATGAGTTGTAACTCTTAAAACAGTGAAAGGAAAAGTATAATTATTCTACTCTCTGAAGTCTACAGGGTGGTTCAAAATTCCACGTACAAACTTTGAGGGAAGGTACAGAACATCAAAATCAACCCTATTCACGTAGGAAAGCATGACCGGAAACGCCACCGGAAGGTACTAACAGGGACACAAAGATACAGAAATAACACAAGGCAGTAAGTAGGGTAAAATACTTTATTAGGCGTAACTGAACAGTTCAATAGTAGTTGGATACATAATATGGTAAACGAGGTGCATGTCTGCCATCTCAGCGTTCGTAAAAGGACGCATGTTCTTCGTACGACGTCGAAAGCTTGGATGAGGAAGCCCCAATTGCTCACCCGGAGCGCTGGCGAACAGCGCCACCTATCACTTTCTGGGTGGCGTTTCCGGTCATGCTTTCCTATGTGAATAGGGTTGATTTTGATGTTCTCTACCTCCCCTCAAAGTTTGTGCGTGGAATTTTGAACCACCCTGTATATAAATCAAAAATACTGCCTTATTTCTGGAAAAAAATAACCTTTTTCTTCAAGTCTTACTTCTGACAATACCAAATCTTTAGACAAATTGACTTTTTTTTCTTTTTTTTGGGGGGGGAATTACTCTACCTTCAAATCTCACTGTTAGCATAGACATATTACAAACATTATCTTCGGCATTGTAAGGGGGGGGGGAATTCTATTGCTCGGAGGTTATTTTGTCTCTGAACAGTTGTTAGCTCTGTACAAGTCATGAAGCCGATGCAATCATCGAGTACTTTTATGGTATTAGCAGCGGCGTACCTAAGAGCTCCCTGAAATGCTTGACTCAGTACAGAAGAAAGCAATTAAATTAATTAATTGATTGACCTATCGCTCACCAATTCACTCTATTTTTTAAAACAGACTTTCAGTTTCTGCTGTTAACATTTTCTCCAAATATTTTCAAGGATTCTGTTCATTGGCATTGAAAAGACACGCCTCGTTTTCTTAAATTGGTTAAAACACATTCCTCAGTTATACAACAGTTCTTTCCAGTTCAACTATATGATCACAGAACCAGTTGTTCTCTTATTCATTCTGCTGGTGTCGTTCGGACCAACCTTCCTTTTCACGTACTTACTAAAAAAAGTAAACTCTAGAAGTCTTCAATCCTAATGCTAACAAGCTTCTTCTTTTCTTTCTGCTAGTCTAAGGACCTAATTGAAATGTATTATAGGTTGAACAACCTCTCGTGAATGGGACTACCATTATAAACATGTATGTGTAACAATAAAAAAAAAGCATATCGGTGAAAAAAACGTCTCAAGGATGAATATACGATTTACGTTAATGTTTCTAATTTTTGTTTCAAACTTTATTGCAGATTTACCGGCAGACTGTTAGTAAGTTAGTTGCCGACCTGGACGACCGAGTGGACCGTATCTCCAATCTTTAACCAATAGGTGGTTTCTAATCCCAATGAGCACGGATGTCCGAGAATGTTTTTAGGTGGGGGATTAAAATTTTTCACGATTTGTCTGTAAAGTAAGGGGTTTGTGTATTACGTAAAAATAAATATGAAAGTAATAAACAATGAACGAAAACCTTAGCCTTCCTATGGTACTAATTATTATTATTATTATTGCGTAACACCTCCAGGGAGTCCAAAGGCTCATCGAGGGAGGGCACTGCTCTACAGCTCTTCGTCTGCACTCTGCAACAACCACAACTACCTTCATCATCCACACCAATGCCATCTACCGCCGGCCACCACTAGTATTTTCACAGACAATCACAAACATCCATGCCCACGGCGAGATTCCAACCCGCAGCCTTTTGGCTGGAGGGTAGATACGCTAACCACTCGGCCAACCAGGCTGGCTGGCCGAGTGGCTTAATGTATTATAGATTTATAACGTTTAGTGTGTGAAAGTCATAAAGAGAGAGAAAAAGAACCCGATGCGGCGACATTACTGAGACAATTCGTGGTAAAGGTGGATCAAGCTCTCATCACTCCTTGTCTTAGTATCTCCCATAATGCAAAGCACATCTCCTTGCGGACATGTATAATGCCATGCATTAAGGGAAGGGCCACTACCCAGACCGGTTTCGACCTTTATTGAGGTCTCGCCAGTGGGATCCAGACCCAGAAGTGTTGATACTCGCAAGACGTTACTGCCTATAAGGGTGAAGCAAAATGCTTTCATAATCCTGCTATCTGATGAGGTTACTGTGTAGGGAAAAATTTATGAGCTTAGTGCTCTGCCTGGGTGGGTGCGAGTTAAAGATCGCCATTAGGAATTAGGATGGCCTTAGGTCTCCTATATTTGGAGAAATCTGATTCATCATAATTTGCTGCTTGTTGTACTAGTTCATTTGGATGTGAAGACGATGCCGAGAAGAACTTATTGCTGAAGACTGCAGGAAAGAGTAGATGTAGGGGATATTTGTATCCCGGTGAAGTTGGACATTTCTGATATACTATGGTGCATTTAAGATCATGCGTAGGCATTTGTTTTGGACTCTCTGCGGTTTAAGGATGTTTGTGCTTGAGGTGTGGCTCCAGGCTGGGGACGCATAAGTAATAATGGGTCGAATAATCAACTGATAAACGAGTAGTTTGATTTTGGTATCCAGCTTACTATTCCTATTGATAAGAGGGTAAAGCTGTGCAATGACTCTTGATGCTTTCGAACATGAGGCTTTTATATGTGAACTGAAAGTTAGTTTTCTGTCCAGCAGTACACCCAGATATTTAGATTCTGGTTTCCAGGGAATCTTGGTATTAAATAGGAGGATATCATCTGTGGGAGATATTGAATTTTTAGTGAAATGCATGGCGACAATCAATCTTCTGAGGGATTACTTGCAATCTCCAATTCGAGAACCAGTGCTCTAGTTTCAGAAGGTTTTCTTGCAGTTTCTTGGTAACAAGATGCGGTTAAATAGATCTAGCTAGTACAGCTGTGTCATCAGCGTAGAGGGCGATGATAAATGA
The DNA here is from genome assembly GCF_054136105.1 of Typopeltis vanoorti. NCBI lineage: Eukaryota > Metazoa > Arthropoda > Arachnida > Uropygi > Thelyphonidae > Typopeltis > Typopeltis vanoorti. The sequence continues at coordinate 113,201,477 of NC_143565.1, read as the reverse complement.
CATTGGATTGTGCGGTATGTCAGCCATATAAATCGAGAAAAGTATCGGTGCAAGAAGGAACCCCTGAGGCACTCCTGCCAAGATTCGTCGTTGGGTAGATAATACATCATTTAGTTTAACTTGCATTCATTTGCCACTTAGAAATGACTTTGTGAGGTCGACTAGATCCAATGGAATGCCGGTTATAATCAACTTGTATAGTAGTCCGAAGTGCCATAGCTTATCAAAAGTCTTTTCTAGGTCGAGAAAAACTGCTCCTGTGTATGGTGCCAATTATAACTTGTGGTAATGAACTCCATTAGTTTGTGAATTTGTTGAGTGGTGCTGTGAAACTGGCGAAAACCAAACTGTTCAGTAGGAAGAATGTTTACTTTTTTTTACTGAAAGTTGAATTCTGGAAAGGATAGCTTTTTCTGCTATTTTTGCTCAAATTAGAAAGCAGACTTATGGAACGATAGCTTTGAGGCTGCTGAGGATCCTTGCCAGGCTTATAAATAGGAACCACGTCTGCCAACTTCCATGCAGAGGGGAAGTACTCGAACCTGAACATAGCATTTATTATTGTTGTAAGATATATGATAGCCTTTAAGGTAGCAGTTTGATAACTTTGTTGCATATGCAGTCAGGCCCAGGAGCTTTTTTATTCTTTAAATTCTTTATAATGTCACAAATTTCAGCTGGAGAAGTAGGTGTGAGTTGGCTGGTACAGGTATCAGGCCGTTTTAATATGTATCTGACATGACGGTGGACTTTGTAAATATGATTGAAATTTAGATTATCGTATGAGGGACTACACTGTTCTTTTAAAAATTTTTAGCTATAGTTTCGGCTTTTTCTGCATCTGTGTAAACAATCTTCAGATCAGATTTGAGTGGGGGGGGGAGAGATTTGTTTTTGCTTTTAATGTTTCTCAGCAGCTTCCAGACGGTTTGATCACCGGTGATATGGAGGCTAATTTATCTTCCCATAGTTTGTTTCTGTAGGTTTTAAGTGCATCTCTCACTGCACTGTTCATTTTGTTGAGATATTTTTTGTCTTGGAGTGCCCTGGTGTTATGATATCTTTTTCTTGCTTTATTTGTTTCCCCTGATTAAGTTCACTATCTCATCTGGTAGTCGTTTTGGCTTAGAGGCAGTAGAATTTGAGGTGACAGATGGTAAGGCTGCGTTGATTTGATAAGTAAGTTTATTGACTGCAGATTCAATTTCTTCCTTGGAGTTAATATGAGGAACGGGATCAATGTAGTTTGGAAGCGTTTTTGATAATTTTTACCAAGGGATGAAAGTGTGAGTCGAGGGGGGGGGGTCGTTTCTTCTGCTAACCCAGTTGGAGCAGGATAAGGTTATGGTCTGAAGATAATTCGTTCAGTAATTCCAGGTTGTACTACAATTTGACATTTTGGAGGACAACTATATCTAGGACGTCAGAGAAGCCAATTGGACTGAAGTGAGATGGTACTGATGGACCAGCCACAGCTATACCATTCAGACTTGAGTAGTTAAACAGTATGCAGCCATTTTTGTTGGTAGATTTACTACTCCAGGCAGGATGTTTTGCATTGAAGTCTCCGGCAATGATGACCGGTCCTTTTACTCCTAGGATGGTGTCCAGATCTGAGTCAACAATGTTTTTGATGGAGAGTTGTAAGAAGCAAACATTTTTAGGTTTCCAACTGAGTTTGTGACGACATTAATGTCTGTGATTTCGAGGTTGGTGGTTGCAGGGTTGGCTACTGAATGATGGTTGATGTAGTTTTTGATAAGGATGGTACTGTACCTCCACCTCTATACCCAACTCTGTCATTTCTGTAAAACTGATACCCTCTAAATTTGAGGTTGTCATCAAGCCTAAGGTGAGTTTCATTGATTAGCAATATATCTGGGTTATATCTATTATTGAATTTCTGAATTTCCAACACTTTGTTTTGGAGACTGTTGGCGTTCAAAGCGATAATAAGTGAATTTGGAGTGAATTTTTTTCCTATGCATCGGAGACTGCAGATAATATGGATTGGGTTTGCTGTAAAAATCTTTTTGTAATACTTAATGATGGATTTGAGCTGCTGAAATCCTGCGGCACATTTGCAAGAGAAGAGGCGATAATAGCTGATAGATTTCAATGTGGGTTAGTCAGGTTCTGGTTTTGAGCTATCTGCTTGGAGCGGGTTACATCGGCATATGTTCTCGTTTGCTGTTGAATATTTTTTTTTTTCTTAAGGGGCTCAGTTAATGGGGGCGAGCAACTGTTGCCATGTTCTCACTCTTAGAGGATTGAGGGGCTAGAAAGTCAGGAGCTCCCGCACTAGATGACGAGGTAGGTTGACTATTTGGGTCGTTCCATCTGTTTTTGGGGTGATGAATACGCCCTCTATAATTAGCGGGGTGAGGACCGCTGCAATTGGTGCACTTAGCCGGGGTGGATTTTGGCTTGGTGCAATTGTTTGTGGGGTGATTCTCGCCACATTTTAAGCATCTGCACTGGGCTTTGCACAACTTCTGGGTATGGCCAATTTTTTGGCATCTGTGGCACTGCCCAGAAGATAAAGTGTTGATACTGAGGAAGCAATTAAGAAGTCATATTTACCTATACGAGTTGTTAAAAGGTGTCTTCACCTTATTATTAAATTACTCCGGATTTAGAGAAACTTCGAACACCTCTTAACCTCTCTCTCTCTTTTCGAATCTCACTGGATTCGATTCTAAAGTGGTCATCCAGAATCGAATCCAGAATCGAATAATATATGCAATACGTTTTTGTGTGAGAAAAAATCTCAGTGACAACAAGCTCTGAGTATTTCACGTCTGAGACAACATGTCTGAGTTAACGTGTCTTCATCTTCAAATTTGGGACCAAATAAGTTGAACAACTTCATCTAAATTGAACTCAAGAGCAAATGTTTTACCTTATAAAACCTCTTACATTACTGTACGTACTTGATCTCCAACTTTTGTTTTAACTTTTAAATTTATTATTTCATGCTTCTTAATTTCACAGTGTGTTGATTTTTTTATTTTTTATTTTTATTTTTTTTATTTTAAAGAAATGGTCTTTGGGAAAATTCATTCATTTGTCTCTATAGTTATTAACACATACCTATCTAATTAAAAGAGGACTGTTTCAAGTGCTGGTCGAAAGATGTCAGAAGAACAACATATTTACATTCAACTGACCAACTCTTCTATTTATTATAAGAATAATAAGCACGTAACTTTTTGGTAATACCGAAAATTTTAAATAATCCTTTATTTTCGAGATATTTTAGCAAAAACGAATTATTTCCTTCTAACACCATGTTTTTATTTAGATGTCGATTCTTAAATAAACGTATTATTAGTTATCTGGTGACATTGTTAGGGTTAGACAGACCAAAAGTCCTTTTTAGGACTTCCAGGGTAACAAATAGCAATGCTGAACCGAGGAAGTAAACTGAGGTTCGGCTGTTGCTGTTATCCTGGGTGTGAGTTTTTGAGTTCGCTCCCTTGGGGTTTTTGCCTTAAGGGAGCACCTTGAGTCTCCGGGGAAGGTGTTCTCCGGCAGGGCCCGCTGAGGGGTTCTTGTCGGTGAATTATTTTCCTCGGAATTTGAGCGGTTCTGCTCAGGAGTCGGGGTGCTAGGATGGGGCGGCCGACACTGAGTGGAACCAACGCTGAGCGGTTCTGCCTAAACGGGGAGCCCGTCGGGGTGCTTGGACGGGGCGGCCGTCAATGAGTGGAACCAACGCTGAGACATGGACGGTCTTTCGCCCACTATGGAGTGGCCTAGAGATCGTCCGATTTTTTGAGATTTTACCCTTTACTTACTAATCAGGGTAACAATTAGCAATGCTGAACCGAGGAAGTAAACTGAGGTTCGGCTGTTGCTGTTATCCTGGGTGTGAGTTTTTGAGTTCGCTCCCTTAGGGTTTTTGCCTTAAGGGAGCACCTTGAGTCTCCGGGGAAGGTGTTCTCCGGCAGGGCCCGCTGAGGGGTTCTTGTCGGTGAATTAAATTATTTTCCTCGGAATTTGAGCGGTTCTGCTCAGGAGTCGGGGAGCCCATCGGGGTGCTAGGATGGGGCGGCCGACACTGAGTGGAACCAACGCTGAGCGGTTCTGCTTAAACGGGGAGCCCGTCGGGGTGCTTGGACGAGGCGGCCGTCAATGAGTGGAACCAACGCTGAGACATGGACGGTCTTTCGCCCACTATGGAGTGGCCTAGAGATCGTCCGATTTTTTGAGATTTTACCCTTTACTTACTAATCCGGACTTCCAGGGTAATAAATGGCAATGCTGTAGCCAACTATGACTCGAGCTTTTTAGCTCAACAACACTCCATCCACACAGATTTTCCTCATTCAGATGACGGGATAAAGAGTCAAGGACTCAGTCCACCGCCCAGTTCTTTTAAGAGCTAATCTGGTGACATGGAAGGTTAGGTTCATACCAATTGGATTAATACCCTTGGAGAGTAATGGATGGCAATGCCGTAGCCAATGAAGTTCTAACCGAGGCTCGGTTATTGCTGTTACCCTCCTGCCATGATAAGAGCTTTAATAATTTAATAGCTCAATCAGGTGACATGACTTTTAGGTGGTAGGGTAATGGATGGCAATGCTGTAGCCAATGAAGTTCTAACTGAGGCTCGGCTATTGCTGTTACCCTTCTGCCATGATCAGAACTTTAATAGCTCAATATCACCTTATCCCTACAGTGAATAATAAATAATATATGCTTACCCTACAGTGAATAATATATTTTCATCTTCCCCGTTATCCTCTACAGATAACGGGGAAGATGAAAAGCATTCTTGCTTCGCTCCTTTAAGCCAGTCCTTATAAGGACTATCATTTAATTCTTAACCCCGTGTAGTGGCCGGGTTAAGAATATTTAGATATCGATTCTTAAATAAATGTACAGAATTATAAGTTAGCATTTAATTCTTAACCCCGTGTGGTGACTGGGTTAAGAATAGCTCCACTGTAGCCCATTCTTGTCGTACGAGGCGACTAATATAGATACCCGGGGAGGGTAATGGATAGCAATGCTGTAGCGAATGAAGTTTTAACTGAGGTTCGGCTATTGCTGTTACCCTCTTGCCATGATCAGAGCTTATAGTACTATATTACACTATCCATACATTTTCTTTACAGATAACTTTATTCGTCCATCTAGCCAAAAAAAAAAAAAAATCATTTAATTCTATTTATTGTAATGTTGACTTCTAAATAATTTAAGTAAATTAATTTAAAATAAATAAATGCATTTGTTTATATGCATATAAATAAAAATAAATATTTATTATTTATTTTTTCATTTATTTATCTAAATGAATTTGAAGTAAATATATTTATATTTTCATTTAACTAAATTAAAATGAAATAAGTTGATTTTCGTACTGCTTGACATAATTTATATATAGTTTGTATGTAATTTTTATATTGTATATAGTTGTATATATAGTAAATAAAATAAGCATGATAATAAGAAATAGGAAAATTTTTTAAGTTAGTAAAATTATTTGTACTTCACTTTGTAAGTCATTGAAATGTTTCCAATCAACTCATATATATATATATATATTTCATATGAGTCGACTATGCTGGAAGAATCAATCTTTTAGATAAGTAATCACACGGGATTACTGCTTCTTTTGTTATTGAGGTTGCTTCCTGCCACAGGCACCTTTACGTCTTCTCTTCCAATCCATCTTTCTCTCACTGTTCTCTGATTAGACTCGTAATGGACGGAACATACATCGGCCATGACTTCTGGCTATCACGAAGGTAAAAAAAAAAAGCAAGAAAAGCCAAAGGTAATATCTTCCATAGAAGGCGTTCTTATCCTCTCTTCCCCCCTCCCTTCCCTTGATCCTCTTCAATTCCTCGGTTCTTCGCTCTCTCCGAAACCATTTCCGTAGCTCGATCGACCCTTCTCCCTTCGGCAAGGAAATGAAAGCAGAAATCAGTTTCCTGTCTCCACACTCCGTCAATTTGTTGCCAGTTATGAATAATGTTCAAACGAAAACCCGTGAGCGAGACAGAGAAAGAGAGAAAAGCTTAGAAGTCAGACAGAGCATGCGCACCTCACCTTTTCCACGTGTGCTCCGGTCGCTACAGTGGTGCGACGCAGATTTTAATTACGTTTTCTCCGGCGAATGCCTTCACCGTCATGAATAATCCATTGGGTGTGTGTGGAAAGCGATGGTAATCATGTTTAACAGAATAGATGGCATCAGAGTTCGGAGAACCTTACGAAAGGCGTGTAATTTGGGGAAAGAGAGGATGAATAAAAAAAAAAGAAGTTGGCAAATTGTCAAGTTGGCTTTGATTGGAAAAAGTTGGCTACCTATGAATAATTAGTGGCGTTCAAAGTGTTATATCAACGTCAGAGTACGTTTGAAAGAGCTGGACGGGATGTCCATCAAGATCAACATCGTAACGAAGTTTAATCAAACATAGCAAAGGTTGAAAAATAAATAAAATTATTTAACTGAATTCATCCATGAAATACCTTCGAGAAAGAGCATATGGAACTGCCTTTTTACGGAACTAGAGAGGGGGTAGGAAAGCAGGGAACGAAGATGGGGTAGATAGGTAAGAAGTTACCATGAGGAGCATGTCAATAACGAATGCGATGAAAAATCATTCTTCTCCGAAGAAGAATAGAAACCTTGAACAAACAGGCAGGGAAGTACCGCAACCTGCGCTAATCTTAAGCAAGGAGATTGCCTCGATTTCGACGCGTATGGCCCACTTCAGTGAGACGTGGCCATCCATTTATTAACACTCATGACCCATTGTTCGCACTGCCAACGCTGGATTTCCCATTTCGTAACTGTCATGCACAAACAGAGAGTGTGACAAATCGTTGAGATCTTTTTCTTTCTGTTCCCTCCTCCGCGTACAGGCCGTTGCTACTGACGTTAAGAAGCAAAGGTGGTTGTGAAGTGGGGGTTGATGGTTGTTACTTCCTCGTGCACCTTCTAGAGATTAGATTTTTTTTTTTTTTTTGAGGAAGCTTCAACGTAGTTTTGTTGTTGTTGAAGTCACTAGCAAGAGGTTCTGTTGGCGTATTCATGAATGTTTTATGTCTCTCGTTAGCACAATTAGTTGATGAGTTCGTTGAAATTCTTAACGACATGCATCCATTTATTATTAGAAGGGTGCATTAAAAAAAAACAAACTCGAATCTCTCTTGGGATTCGTCGTTATGATGAGACTAGTGATCGTACGTGATCTGCGTGTTGAATTGGTTGCTATAGAAACCACTTGATTTTTCTTTTGTAGTCTTCGCAGTTAACTTAATTATACAAGTTTCTTTCAAAGGTTAAACTTCACTTGCTGGCCATAATTGAACTAGAGTTCGTCATCAACCGATGCTATTTCGAGAAATTAAGCGGATGAAAAGGATAGGGTAAGTGGAAAGCATAGCTTATCCTTCTGTACTTCCGGAAATACCCATCTGTAAAATGGACTCTTCCTTTGTTAATTCAGTGGCTCGTATTAGTTCATCACTCGTCAAAGACAAACTGCTACACATTTCTAGCTGCGGTTGAAAAATTTATTAAGTTTAATATCTCAGAAACTATGTGTATTGTATATATATATATATATATATATATATATATATATATATATATATATATATATATATATATCAAGTTTATTTGATTGAATCGAAATTCTGTTTATAATAAAATTAAATTTATATTTAATAAAAATTAAATTTTACAACGTGATGGTATTCATTAATTTGTATTTATTTATTTTATTTTATTTTTTTTGCGTTTTAGTTATTTAACATTTTAGATATAGTTAACAAAAATAGCTCGTTATGTTAATATTCGCAGAAATAGATCAACATTGGGTTGCAAAGTCATAGGTTGAAAATTACTGCTGTAGGTCTTATTACGTATATTATATTCAGATATTATAATTAGAATTGCATTATATTTATATATAATATATTAAAATATTATATATTATACTCAATAATTAAAAATATTAATTTAATTAATAAATCAAATATTTTTTTATTTCCTTAAATATTAACTTATTCTCTTATACATAAGTAATTTATTTTTATCTATGAGATATAAGTAATTTTATTGCAACAACGTGATAAACGTGATATTGGTATCATGTTACTGCTTTCTCAGCAAAAATAAAATATATGTGCAAGCTACAGAAAATAGAGATTCCTTGAACAATTTTGATTCTGCGCAGGTCACTCTAAGGCACAACAAATACGCAGAATCATTGAATTGAATATACTAATTGACAGCAACACTCCAGTGCAATCTTCCTGGATATCGCCAATTAGAAACATACACTACGGCCTACTCTACGAACTTTTCAAAATCAAAACCCCTCCCGCTTTAATTCTTCTCATGAAATCGTATCTCACTAGCTGCAGATTTAGAGTAAAAGTTAGCTAAATAAGTCCTAGGATATATAAATATCACTGCCGAAGAATTTGCAAATGCCAACTTTCACCCGAAGCAATTAATTCGCCAAGCGTCAAACTACAATGAATGTAATATCACGTGATATAATAAATGATATAGATAAATCTTCATCGATTAACTGCATTATGTAATTTAAATGAACGAGCAGTGTCCATTAATCTCTACCATCAACAAACTATCAGAAAATTTGAAATTCATTATTCATTACAACTCACAAAATTAAAACAATTTTGTTTTCACAATTTCGTTTTTACGAAAATCTTCCCTGTGAGAATTAATTGATATTACCGAACGTAGTAGAGGCATTTAACCCTTCCAACAGGTTTCTGTCGTACACAATTAACAAAGGTTCGGTTTAGTTGTATTAATTCTTTTAGGGAAGATTTCGTTAAAAGTATGATAATATACCATTTTATTTTTTATACGAACGAAATAAAAGGATGTTTACAGACTAAATAGCATGTTACAATGATTAACCTCATGTGCCCACTTTAGTGAGTACGGGCATGGCAAACCCGAGGTACCTGATGCTGGACCATGCCTTACTTCATGAAATATACATCTGTTATATTATCTGTAGACTGGACCTCTACCCTTCTTTCTTTCTTTTTTCTCTTCTTGTTCCTTACCCCAAATACTATTCGAGGGCTAGCGGTGAATCTTTCCTATCTTGTTATGTCATTTCTCCTATTTCAGCCGCCGAAGTGGGTAAAGTAGCCCCAATAGGCAGCTGTCCCAAGTCTGGATAAATGGCGAGGGTTGACGTCAGGAAGGGCATCCGGTCATAAAACGTCACTGCCAGCTGTAGATATGATTAAATGAGTCGAAAAGAAAAGGGATACAAGAGCTAGGGCGTATCCCTTAAGCGACGAGCAGCCACATTGCCCTACAGCTGCGAGAAGTGACGAGGGCTACCGCATCAAGGGCGATTGCGGTTAAAGAAGCGAGCCCAGCAAGTGGAGAGAATGTTGCGCGCGGGAACGTTGAATGTTGGAAGCATGATTGGAAGGGGAAGAGAGGTGGCAGACATGATGAGGAAGAGAAAGTCGGACATTTTATGCGTGCAGGTGACAAGGTGGAAGCATGAAAAGGCGAAGGAACTAGGAGACGGGTATAAATTGTTCTACTCTGGAGCGAATAAAGAGGGAAGAAAATGGTGTCGGAATTGTGGTGTGTGGCAGAATGAAGGGCGAAGTACTGGAAGTGGGTAGGAGGAACGACAGGATCATGCGAAAGAAACTGGGTCTTGGAGAAGAGCAACTGGTCGTCTTATGTGTATACGCCCCACAAGTTGGCTGTACAGCAGAAGAGAAAGATGAATTCTGGAACGTGTTAGATGAAGAAATGAGGGATCTGGAAGAGCGCTAGATGGTGATTGTCGGAGGAGACTTGAAGGGACACATAGGGAGACAGAATAAGGACTGTGAAAGGGTGCATGCTGGCCATGTAGTGGAAATGATGAACCAGGAAGGAGAGAGGATTTTGGACTTTGTAGTAGCGTTTGATCTGGCAATTGTGAACTCGTTTTTCTACAAGAGGGAAGAGCATTTGATAACATTCAGAAGTGGCAACAATAGTTCACAGATTGACTACATTTTGACTAGAAGAAAACATCTTATGGCAGTAACACCTTGTAAAGTAATCCCAACAGATCAAGTGACGCAGCAACACCGGCTGCTGTACGCAGACTTTAAAATAAAGTCGAAGATAAGATCCTTTAGAAGCCATGGGAGGAAGAAAATTAAGTGATTTCGCTTAAAAGAAGAGTGTGAGGAACCGTTTTAGGGAAAAGGTGTTAGAGAGGAATTTATAAGGATTAGAAAGATGGATTAGTACAAGACTGGTGGAGACATAATTCAAAAGTAATTCTAAGCTGTGCAATTGAGGTGCTTGGGGAAACATCCTGAGAGATTACAGAGCAAAAGGAGGGTTGGTGGTGGAATAATAATGTACAAGAAGCAGTGAAGACTAAGAGGAAGGCAAAGCAGAAGTGGGACGAGTCAAGAGTGGAAGAGGACAGAGAGAAAAAACGAGAAGCCAAGAGAGTTGTTGCTCAGGCGAAGGCCATGACATATCAAAACCCCCATGATCAATTAGAAATTAGAAACAAAAGAAGGACAGAGAAAGATTTATCGATTGGCAAAATGTAGAAATAAAGCTTCACAGGACATCGTACATGAGAGGCAGATCGAAGACATTGAAGGAAGAATATTATAGAGGGATGTGGACATAAGAAACAGATGGAGAATATACTTTGAGATACTTTTGAATGAGGAAAATGCGAGCACTCACAGAGAAGATGGGCAGCCTTCTGAGGGGATGGTGCAGAACATCAGGGGAGTGAAGGAGGCCATGAAGAGGATGAAGAATGGAAAATCGGTGGGCCCAGACAGAATTCCAGTGGAGGCATGGATTTCTTCCCCCCATGAAGGCTCTGGGGGGAAGAAATCATCCAATTCTCCATGTGAATTCTCACTGTTCAAATGTATAGAAAATCCCAACAGTCTAATTTATATGTATTTAAATATTTTTCATAATATTCACAAACTAGTTCTCCACTTTTATAAGAGGCGGTGAAGTAGTGAGTTATCCATAATGAAGCACTTCCCAAGTTTTGCTCTATGTGCCGATAGCATGTCTGCTTTACAGCAGTATTTACATTATGATTCTGCTAATTCTGACACGCTTTGCAGTTGTAAATTCTCACTTGTTCAGCACAAGACAAGTTGTGATCGTAATGAATATTGAAATGTTTGCTACGTAGTTGAAACTAGTCAAGCCATTCTTTCTCACTTCCTACTCTGGGATGAAGTTTATTTTCTCTGCCTCTCTGACACATCAATCAACTACTTTTATTTACAATTTGCTTCCCCACTGCAAGAAACACCTCCTCAATTTCCTGATACTAGAAATGAAGTATTACGTTTGAAAATTCAGGTGCCCTTTCCCCCTATTTTTCTTTTTTCATTTGAATCACCATTTCCTCGAATATATAAAGATGTCTCCTGCATGTCAGTTCCTTCCTCTTGTCTTAGGGATGAGGGACAGCGTGAATGAATTATCCTTTCTTACTCTTCCTTATATTCTCACATTCGTTTTATATCTCGATAAAACTCTTGCAATCGTATAAAATTTCTGCCACTCGAGATTGCAAAACATGCGTTGAATACTTTTAGCATACTGTTACCTAAACACGACTTTTTAAGAAAGCGAGATTGCCCGATTCGTTAACTATTTATTTGCCCATTCTGTTGGTTCTACAGGAATATTAGCTGATAATTTTTAATATATTTACATGGTTTTCTAATGCATCGTTTCTCATTCCGTTTTACTTTTGAAAAGTAAAATAAGCAGTACTTTCTCATGCACAGATCTTTCGTTTTCCTGTGGTTAAAGCTTCATTACATCTTTACGTTAGCCCTTGTCTGGAGGTATTGGTTTGTATACAAGAGATGCTCAACAAACCAATAGTCAAATAAAAGAATGGATAATCTTCAGTTATCCAAAATCAGATTATATGGTTAGGTACGCTAGAATTATGAAACATTTACTAATTATTTTATCAAAAGATTTAAATTATTTAATTGTAACCACTGGAATATATTGTTTATATGTTTTAAGATTTATTATATGTTTTTTTAAATTATATTTTATGTTTTAAGATTTATTACATGTTTTCTTAATTAAATTTTATATATTTTAAGATTTATTATGTTTTCTTAATTTTTTATTATATCTATATCTATATCTATATATATATATATATTATATATATTATATCTATATATTTATCTATCTATCTATATATATATATATATTATATATACTTTTATTAAATTTGCTTTGATAAAGCTAGTGAATAAGAGCAAATAACATATTTTCTATTTATTGCTTATTTGTAAGCATTTTAAGAAATAAAAAGAATGGTGTATTAATAAAAATTAATACATTATTATTTTCTAAAAAGAAAGAATCATTATATAAATTGAAATAAAACCATAAGTTATAAATACTTAGTTTCTTATGTATATATTATAAATAAATTTAAAATTAATAATTAATTTGGTAAAGTTAATAATTTTCTAAGAACATTTGTTGGCAAAGAGATATATGAATGCCAAATACCAATAGATTTTACATCGCTATTTTTCACTTTAAGAGAGAATGCAAAACTCATTCGTTTTGGAAAATTTTTTTGTGAATTTTGGAAAACAATACTTATCATAACGATGTTTTCATATTACCCGTAATCTTAGAATTCTCGGTTGAGAAATAAGCAACCTCATCTAAAAGTTTCATGCTGTGTATACAGGAAAACACGGCGAAATTCACGGATCTTCCAACAGGAAAAATATCACATTCGCAGCAGGAGCCTCACATATCCCAAACAGTAATATAAAAGTAGGCTTGTAGATTATGGGAAATGGAGGAAGAAGGTGAACTTTAGCCCACGCAGTTTATTCAAATTTCCTAGAAAGAATACCTCAGTTGATAAAGTTCTTCCTCAACCTTTTCTTTTAAACTGTGCTTCCTAAGGTACCACCAGCAACCTTAGGAATGCTATAGAGGCAAAGCTTATAGAAATACTACAGATGTTGCTATAGAAACAGGGAAAGAATATTCGTTTGATGAATGATCTTTTTTTGGAAAAGACCATTCATCAAATTTTCTTCCTGAACTTATGCTACTTCTAAAGATAAAACATCGTACAAAACGGGTTGCATTCTTATTATAGTATTGTACTTTTTTGATGACATTGGTGTTAGTAATTAACATTAATTATATTTATTCTTATTATGCCTATTCTTTTGAAATTTCAAAATGTGTATAATATATTTCATTTAATATTAATTATATAGCTATGATTAACATTAAATAGTTTTAGTGATAATAATAATTAGCATTATTATCGTTTTTCACTGCTATTCTTGGGTCCCTCGACCTTTTCGGATGAGGTTGTTAAATCATGGTATATTGTTTTAATCTTCTGAATTATTTTTATGTATTATTTCTTAGTTATTAGAATACTATATTTTACTACTCAAGATTTAAGCAAAAATGAAAATATTAAAAAAATAAATAAAAGAATTATACACTAAAGTTAACATTCAATAGTCGTCAAGAAGGCACAAGCGATTTAGTAATAAGCTGGTAAAATATCATCATCTTATTATTAACAATGAATGGTAATCGTATTTATTCTAAACTATTACCAAGCTCTTAGAAGATTTATTGAGTGTTTTCTTAAAATTAACTGCTATGTTGTTCAGTGGTTTTATTGTATTCGTGTATTTAATAACGTAATTGTAGAAATACTGTTAGGTTTCAAAGTCTTAAAATCAAAAGAAGGCAGTGTCTAAAGCTCAAGTTAATGTACTTTCCGTTTCCTACTGCAGCAAAATGCTACAGCAGTGTTGTTGATAATATAATCGAGAATATTGGCGGCTCGTGGCTTGAAATCGTGGGGGGTGCCGCATCTTTCGAAATATACATAAATACTGTAAGTACAGTGTATACGTGTTTGGATAAAATATCAAAATTATGGTAAAAATTTAAAAAAAAATAAACATGAAAAAATATTGTTTATTATCGATAAAATTATACAGTTTAGCATAATTCAAAATTACTTAAAAATAAAATCCATTCTTCTGGTTTTGTTTCGAGGGAAAAGGTCAATAAATTTTTCCTTGATAAACGTTTGTGTGACTGTTGAAGAATTTTTTTCTCCGTTGAAATCATCGCAAGCGCATTTAACCTATCCTGATTCATAGTGCTCCTCAGAAATGTTTTTATTCTCTTTAATGTTAAAATACAGCGTTCAGGCTCTGATGCACTCATAGGAATTGCTAAGAGAATTTTTATCAATTAATTTCACTAAGAACACAATCTAAGTTTTTACCACGTCAATTAATTTACAACAATTCTTTGTTGATCACGGGATATATCGTGTTTACGGATATATATATGGATATCGTAAACACGATATAGGGTGTTTACGGATATATCGTGTTTACTCCGTAAACACGGATATATGTTTACGGAGTAAACACGATGTGTTTTACTTCGGATATGTGTTTTACTCCGTAAAACGGATGTATATTGAACACGATATATTCGTTTTACGTAAACACGATATATCCGTAATATCGTGTTTATTCGATATTACAGATATCGAGTAGTATCGAGTAATAACAACAGTGGAACTGCGCGACGGACAGTGCCGCATTATACTAATAGTTGTCTTTTGGTTCGCGTATGGGATTATGGGTGATGTTAGAGATAAGGATTCGTGTCGTGATTGGTGGGACACTTCTGACCAGATCAAGATCAAGATAAGATATCGTGTCGTGGATGTGTGTTGTTTTCAGATGTAGATAAGTGACGTCATTTGTTGTTGTCAATAAGTGACTGTAGAGATAAGGATTCGTGTTCTGACTGGTGGGGCACTTCTGACCAGGTCAAGATCAAGATAAGATAAGGAATCGTGTCATGGGGGTGCTGTTTTCAGATGTAGATAAGTAACGTAATTTGTTAGTTGTAAATAAGTGATGTTATTGTTTTTAATGGAAAGGAACATATATTAGTGGATATGGAATCGTGTCGTGATTGGTGGGACACTTTTAACCAGATCAAGATCAAGATAAGATAAGGAATCAGTGGAAACTAATCGTCAGAAACTAATTTTCCAATACATTTTGGGGTATTTCTTTCCTGTTAATTCTTAGAGTAGAGTTGTGATGATGGCAGTGATTAGGCTTTTCTGAATAATTTAATTATATGCTGGTATCCCTCAAACACACACACTTTTTTCCCCATAGCTCATACATATTTTATTCTATATTCATATTCTAAAGACTATTGGAATTCTTAGAGTAGAGTTCTTAGAATTTTTATGTATGGTGGCAGCGTTATGAAAAGAAAATAATTTAAAAGCTTACAATAACTTTTTTGTATTTAGTCTAGAAATTCTAATGATAATTTAAATTTACTTACAGTCTTTCCAGAATGATTCTTCTTAATGCAAATAGATATTCCAAAATAGCTGAATTTTTATTCCCACCACAACACACAAAAACACAATCTTGAAAGAACGAAATTTCTGTAGTAAACTGAAAAGCTATTTGACTTTTGTTCCTTAGATTTTCTGTCCGTTTGATATACACCATTAATTCCTTAGCATTGGGTCATACTATGCTTTTATTCCCAAGGTGGTGAGTGTAACCTCAAACTGTCTTTTCCTGACTAATATATCCGCCAGCGATCGGTAATTTCCAATCTCTCAATGCGGATTTTTTTTTGTTTTTGATATGGTTCTTTTTTTTTCAAATAGATTATTTTCTATTTTACTTTTAAAATTCAGTTAACTACATATTACAACCAGAATAACTGAATAAAATAAATAAATAAACTGTGTGTGAATTATTTTCCCACACTGCTAATTTTTATTAGACTTGTTTGTAGATAACTGAGTGACTTATATCCAGTCAGATCTCGTTCAGAGCTTGGGAACATTAGTTAGACATTTGTAATAAATAATCACTTCCTTTCATAGACTTATCGTGGTTTCTTCAAAGATAAAATGTTCCCAGGGTTGTGCATTACTCATGATTTCTGATGTGACTAGATGTTTACACTACTATTTGGGTAGCAAAGGTTTGCAATTTGACCTCGTGTCATCGATGAGAACTAAGTTATTCGATGTCACATGTTTTCCTTATTGGTTTTCCATTGGTTCTGATTTTTTATAAATAGACTAATGGGCTCAGTGCTTCTCTTAGTGGCGTGTTAGTGTTTCGTGTCGTGTATTTTTGATGGTGAATTGTGAATTTGACTGATAAGTTTTTAGAGATTATGTTTATTCTTTAGTAATATCAATTATTTGCTGCTGCCATAAACAGGTATTTTATTTCCCATACTGGTTTATCCAGGTACAGGTAAGTCAACTGACTTCACAAAGGCGATACGCTAGGCCTACTACCATTCGTATCTCCATTGTTGTTGTACTTTAACATCTTATTGCTGGTTGACACGCCTATGCTTGATATTGCAGGCAGTCCTTTGCGGTTGCGGGATATTTTACAAAAATTTCTGCTGGCAGGTCTTCAGACCTGCAGGATATTTTATTAACGCACATACGAAGTTAAATCGATATGAGCGTACCTGACCTAGACGTATTCACTGACTTGCTCGATAAAGAGCCAGCTCTTGAACTCATTGATAAACTCCAAAAGAAGTTCAAGCTGACATGGCCCACTAGTATGATTGACCCCGACACTATTATCGAGTCACTCGATAAAAAGCTAGCACTCAGTTTTATTAAAAAGCTCCTCAAAAAGTTTGAACGGGATTGGCCCGGCTACTTAAATTTGTATTCCTCACCTGAAGTCGATGCTGAGGAAAATGAAGACTCCCCTCAAATGGAGGAAAAACTCAATCTAGTTGTCTCTACCTCTAATCCTACTGGTCAAGAAGAAACTCACGCACGTAAGAAGAGAAAAATTCTTGCTGCTGAGTCAACAAATGTTGTTGGTATGGACGAGGATGTTCCCATTTCAGATCCCTCTGCTTCCCCCAATGAAAAGGTGCCACCGATTATCCTAATGGAAAAGCAGAGATGGTCATCACTCAGAACCATCATGGCTAATTCACAGATTCGTTACACGTCTGCTAAAAATTCAGACGAGGGAATACGTATCCAGCCCACCACGGTGGCTGACTATAGAAATCTTACAAAGGAACTGGACACTAGAGGAACCCAATATCACACATTTTCACTTGCCTCCGAAAAAAATCTGAAAGTAGTCTTAATAAGACACCTATGCCTTTAGTTTTAGTAGAAATTCATAACATTTACAAAGATATTTATAATTTAAAATCAATTTGTGGACTCAAAATCACCCCAGAACCATTGAGAAAGAAATCATCTTCTGGGCAGTGCCACCGATGCCAAAAATTTGGCCATGCCCAGAAGCTATGCAAAGCTCAGTTCAAATGCCTAAAATGTGGCGAGAATCACCCCACAAACACCTGCACCAAGCCAAAATCCACCCCGGCTAAGTGCGCTAATTGTGGGGGTCCTCACCCTGCTAATTATAGAGGGTGTATACATCACCCCAAAAACAGATGGAATGATACAAGTCATCAATCTGCCTCGTCATCTAGTGCGAGAGTTCCTGAAGCTCAGGCTACTCAGTTCTCCAAGAGTGAATACATGCCAACAGGTGCTCGCCCATCATTAACTGAGCCCCTTAAGAAAACGAATCTTTAACATCAAGTAAGAACATATGCTGATGTGGCCCGCTCCAATCAGATAGTACAAACCCAGAACCGGAATAATCCACACTCAAATCTATCAGCTGTTATCACCTCTTCTCTTGCAAACATGCTGCAGGATTTCAGCAACTCAAATCCATCCTTAAGTGTCACAAAAAGATTCCTACAGCAAATCCAATCCATATTATCTGCACTCTCTGATGCATAGGAAAAAAATCGTCCCAAATTCTCTTAGGATTATCGGTTGGAATGCCAACGGTATAAAAAACAAACTGTTAGAAATCCAGGAATTTAATAATAGATACAATCCAGATATACTGCTAATTAATGAAACTCACCTGAGGCCTGCTGACACCCTGAAAATCAGAGGGTATCAGATTTACAGAAACGACAGGCTTGGGTATAGAGGTGGAGGAACAGCCACCCTTATCAAAAACTATATCAATCATCACTCAATAACCAACCCTACTACCACCAACCTCGAAATCACAGGAATCAATGTTCTCACAAACTCAATTGGAAACCTCAAAATTTTTTCTGCATACAACCCTCCATTAAAGACATTATTGACCTCAGATCTGGATGCCATCCTTGGAGTAAAAGGACCGGTCATCATTGCTGGAGACCTCAATGCAAAGCATCCTGCTTGGAACAGTAAATCTACCAACAAAAATGGTCGCATCCTCTCTAGCTACACAGGATTAAACCATGCTGTTGTGGCTGGACCTACCGAACCAACTCATCTCAGTACATCTGGCACTGCTGATATCCTGGATATAGCCATCCTGCAAGACATTTAAACTACAGTACAGCCTTACATCACTAAACGAGCTGTCGTCGGATCACAACCCAATTCTACTGCAATTGGGTGAGCAAGAATGCCTGTCTCCTCCTTCTCATTCAGGCATATCGTGGGAGAGATTGTCTAAAGCACTTCGGGATCAAATAGGACCCGTCCCTCCCATATGCACACCAGAAGATGTGGAATCTGCAGTGACTAGCTTCACCCAACAGATTAAGTCCGCTATAATGGTTGCATCCTACCAGAAACCTGTTTCCAAGCCTGATCGTTTGCCTGAGGACATTATGGACCTGATCAGAGAGAAGAGCAGAGCTAGGAAGAGATTTCATAACACTCGCGCACCTCAGGATAAGACAGTGCTTAACAGATTGAATGGAGCAGTAAGAGATGCACTTAAAACACATAGAAACGAAGTCTGGGAAAAAAAGTTAGCCTCTATCTCACCTATTGATCACTCTATCTGGGGCCTACTGAGAAATATCAAAAATAAAACCAGATCCCTCCCCCCTATAATCTCAAACCAGGGCCTAGTCCACACAGATGCAGATAAGGCAGAAGCCATACTTAAAAATCTTGAGGATCAGTGCAAACCTTCTTATAACAACATTGATTTCAATCATCTATACAAAATCCACAGACAGGTTAGGCATGCACTAAACCTCCCGGACACCAGTGCCGATCATATTGCACCCGCATCACCTGTTGAATTATATGATATTATTAAAAAACTTAAGAACAATAAAGCTCCTGGACCAGACAGCATCTCAAACAGGGTGATCAAGCTGCTGCCTCGAAAAGCTATAGTTCATCTGACCAATATAATAAATGCAATCTTAAGACTTCACTATTTTCCTTCCACCTGGAAAATGGCTGATGTGATTCCTATACATAAGCCAGGCAAAGACCCACACTTACCGCAGAATTATCGTCCAATCAGTCTCATCTCCAATCTGGGTAAGGTCGCAGAGAAGGTCATCCTCTCACGACTCCAAACCTCAGTAAATGACCTAGACATCCTCCCTAAAGAACAGTTTGGATTTCGACGACACCATAGTACTACCCAGCAAATCCACAGAATTGTGGAATATATCACCACCAGCTACAACTGGCGCCAGTGCACAGGTGCGGTATTCCTAGACGTATCTAAAGCATTTGACAAAATCTGGCATTTTGGACTCCTGCACAAACTTATCTCAGCCGGTATCTCACTAAAAATGGTTCATCTAATCCGTTCATATCTTCAGAATAGATCAATGCAAGTTAAAATTAACGGTTCTACAACGTCCCAGCGCCATATCTTTGCTGGAGTGCCGCAGGGATCTCTACTAGCTCCATTGCTGTTTTCTGTATACATGTCAGACATCCCACACAATCCGATGACTTCCATTTTAGCACTGTATGCAGACGATACGGCAATACTAACCAGATCTCTCAGACCCCACTTCGTTACTAGAAAGCTTCAAGAAAATCTTCTAAAGCTGGAGGGTTGGTTCTCCAAGTGGAGATTGGAAGTCAATCCCCTGAAAAGCTCAGCGATTCTCTTCTCAAAAAGGCCAATGTCTCCTGCTGGAGATGTGTTACTATTCAATACTAAAATTCCCTGGCAGAAAGAAACAAATTACCTGGGTGTGATTCTCGACAAAAAGCTATCTTTCAACCAACATATCAAGTCTGCATGTGCAAAAGCATCTAAAGCAATAGCTCAGATCTACCCGCTAATTAATAGAAATAGCAAACTCAGCAACAGAATCAAATTGCAGCTATACCAGATGTCGATTCGTCCTATAATCACCTATGCCTCTCCAGCCTGGAGCCACACCTCTAATACTAACATTATTAAGATACAGCGAGTGCAGAACAAGTGCCTGAGAATGATTTTGAACGCCCCGTGGTATGTTAGAAACAGCCAACTCCACAGAGACACAAATATTCCCTATATTCTCTCTTATCTACAATTCTTAGCTTCCAAATTTTTTCTAAAGACGTCCACACATCCCAAAGATTTGGTTCAACAAGCTGCAGCATACGAGCCAACGGACATATTTAAATATAGAAGACCAAAAACTATATTAGCCTCCTATAGCGATACATAATCTCCATGCCCATTCAGGGCGGGAAAACTGCTCGTAAATTTTACCCTCACTGTAACCACGACAGATAGCGGGAAATATGAAAAGCATCTTGCTTCACCCCTAAAGACATAAATGTCAATTGTCAATTGTCAATTGCTTCTCTTAGTCTTTCTAGTATTTGGAATATCTGTATGCATTCAGAAGTTCCTAGTTCCAAAATGAGTTTTTCTGGAGAAAAGGTAAGTTAATTTTATGTACTTTTTATGGCAATGTCATTAGAAAATATTAACATTAGTTGAATTTTTTTTTTGTGACTACATTAGCGAATTTTGTCTATAATGTTCTAAGGTGGTTTTTGCAATGGAAAATTTAAAATCATGTTCATGATTTTCAATCTGTTTTGTGTTAAGTGAAATCCCATAAGTCATTATATATATATATATATATATATATATATATATATATATATATATATATATATATATATATATATATATATATATATATATATATATATATATATACAGTAAAACCCCAAAGTTACGCAGTAGGTGGGTCCAATATAAAGCGCATAAGCCAAATTCGGGGTATAATTTTGCATGTAATTTATATATGCAAATATACAATTGGGACCAAAGGTTTACAAAAACACCTATATTTTTTAAGAAGTATAATCATAATTGTAGTTTTTCATACATAAAAAAAAAGAAGTTATTTCGATGTCAATGGTTTCATAAAATCTAATAGATTTGTCTGACGGCATAATGTCTTTTACTTGTCATGCAAAATTTCTTCATAGCAAGCTAATGATTTTTTTTTATTCCTTGCCTTGTGGCTACAATTCGTTCCCCATTAGAATCCATGTCCTCCAAAATCTGTAAACCTTTCTTTTATGATTGTTCTTACTGTAGATTCCTCTAGATCGAACTTCTTTGCTAGCTCACAAATTTTCATTCCACCTTCAAAATCCTTAATGATGTTGAGTTTTGTTTCCAAAGTCCATGTTTTTCTTTTCTTGCTAGCTGTAGAAGAATCGGACTTGCTTCTTTTGGATGACATTTTTTATGTGATAAAATTTTTATCAAGAACATAACATTAAACACTCACAAGGTTTGTAGACTATAAAAATCATGTATGAATGGAGACTGCGCGAAACATGTTGGTGCTTGTTCGCAGCATGTGCGACACTGGCGAATGCGGCCAGCACCTGAATGATACGGCTAGTGGCGAGGCATGACAACGGGATGGGAATATGTACATATAAGAAACTGCATAACTCTGGATTCACAGAAGTCCGGATAGCATAAGTCGGGGTATGACTGTATATGTATATATATATATATATATATATATATATATATATTATAATATATAAAATATATATATATATATATATATATATATATATATATTATAATATATAAAAAAAAAATATATATATATATATAATATATATATATATATATAATATATATATTTTGTTTTGTTTTGTTTTTATTGATTGGAAAAAGATATTGAGGGTGGTTATTTAGTAAAATTGTGTTAGTGAAAGTAGTGTCACGTAGTGTCACAACTGCAAAATCACTTTATGATGACTAACATTTATTTATGAAAGAGATTTCTGAATCTAGAAAGTAATAATTTTTTTTAATTTTTTATAGCGACCATAAGTCATTCGGTTTGTTAGTAGTGGCATTGTGCTTAATCATGCACCAGTTATTGTCGAAGTTGACTTAAGAGATTCATATGTAAGTGAAAATGAACAACAACAACACACAAGTCATGGTGTTAATCCATGTGTTTCTCTTGCTGGTGTGGCTGGAAGCAGCCGTGACCCCCCCCCCCCCCAATTACTACATTCTGAATATGAAACTAAAAGCTCTTCTACCACTAGTGACCCCTCACTCTACAGGGATTTTTATACTGTTTCGGTGATCATGTAATTCTATCAAATATCAAACTCGTCAATTGGAGTATCAAATTCGATTTCGTGATCTTGAACTCTTTTCACCAGGGTGTTTTTTGGAATGTTTCGAGATATGCTTAATGAGATCATTCAGCGTTTATCGAGTTCAGGAACTTTTTCTCACGTTCGGTTGGGCGTTAGTGTATCCAGTTTAGAAAGTAATATTAACTTACCATTAATGTTGCTTTCTGTATTCAATTGATTAATTGAAACGAGTTGATGCATTTTATGCTGTCGCCCAATCGAAATGTGAGTTCCTTTTGGCAAATGATCTTTCTATAGATGTCTTACTTATCAATGTAAGTAATAATGGTGGTGGCAGAACCAATGTTAAAAGAAGAACGCTGCTTAGCCTGGATGAATTTGTGAAAATAAAAAAGCTACTGTGGAAATTACCAACAAAGACAATATTTGCATGGCCCGAGCACTTGTTCTGGGTGTTTCTGCACACACTGATGATGCCCAAACATAGAGACAAATGCGTTTAGATCGTAAGCAGATACAAACAAAGAGGGCTTTAACTCTCCACAAAATTGCAGGGGTTCCGCTCATTTCTTGCGGTATTCCAGAAGCAGCTCTCTTTCAAAAGCATTTGGCTCCAGAATACTAAATCGTAGTTTTTTCCGCAGATGCTGATTTTTCTGTGGTGTTTCGGGGACCAAATGCAAGTAAACAGATCTGTCTTTTATACTACGTCTCATTATGATTTTGTGCATAGTGTGCTAGCTCTGTTTGGGAATAGCTATTATTGCCCCACTTGCATAAAAACATTCAAAAAACCAGTTGAACTGCAAATGCATAGATGTAAAAATGTATGCATCTGCTGCTGCACAAACGCCAACCATGGTGTGCAGAACCTTCTTTTGTGTGAGTCATGCAATATATTTTTCTACAGAAATGAATGTCTGAATTTGCACATACAAAATAATATTTGTCCAAAAATCCATCGTTGCGGGCAATGTTTGGCTACTTTCCCTACAGATAAAAGCGAAGTCTGTCCACCTGAAAATTACTGCCCCAACTGCAGCACCCAAAATAAATGTGTTTTGTGCAAAAATCAGAGGTCTCAAATAAGCATGTTACTGTGATTTATTTTGACACAGAAACTATAGCTAAAAATCATCGTCATGTTCCAATATTATGTATAGCTGATTCTGGTAGTCACGAACGCGATTCTGGGGTGAAAACTGTGTGGGGGTGAGTTACTAGACGAATTGTTTTCTGTCAAGAATATCATGGAAAGGGATCGAGATGGTTGGATCCTTTGGACTGTCAAACCAAAATACGAAAATATTCGTGTGATTGCACACAATTTTCATGGTTTTGATGGGTATTTTATTTTGGAATATCTTTTTTTCAAAAAATTTCCAACCAGGTGTAGTGTTTGATGGATCGAAGATACTTGCTATCTATTATGACCCTTTAAACATCATATTTCTTGACAGTTTTTCCTACATTAGTGTCCCTCTAAGAAAACTACCAGCCATGTTCGATCTCCCATAAGTTCGTAAGGGTTTCTTTCCTCATAAGTTTCACACATCCGATTCTCTGGATTATCGTGGAGTCAATTCCGAAAAATCATACTTCCGGCCGGAATTTATGAACAAAGAAACTTGTACAGAGTTCGAGACTTGGTACGAAAATCGGCTAGAGACTGAATACTGTCTGAAAACAGAACTTTTGGCTTATACGAAAGATGACGTGCATGTTTTGCGTGACAGCTGCAACACTTTTCTTCATACAGCTCACCCAGATCGATCCCTTTCTCCATGACATTACAATTGCAGGAGTATGTTTGAGAATATTTCTCCAGAACTTTGTAAAACCTAACAGTTTGGCCACACATCCTGCTCGGGATTACAGGAGGGAAAATGTACAAGGTCAAAAAGCTTTGGCTTGGCTCAAATGGCAAGAACAACAGAACAACATCACCATACAACATGTACGTTCTGTGGGGAGGGGAGTCCGCATTGGACCTTATTTTGTCGATGGGAAATGTGAAAGCATTTTATATGAATACTACGGTTTCTTCTACCATCGATGTCAGGAATGCTGTAGGGCAAATACTTACCAACTATATAGCAATACAAACATGATCACCCTTTTCAGCAAACAAAGGATAGCGAAAACTATTTTTGTAGCAAAGGATTCGATGTGATCTCAATTTGGGAATGCCAATTTAATGCAGAAATTTCTGAAAAACAGCCTTGAAAAACTTTATTGATGCTCTTAATATTCCAGATCCCATTTTACCTCGTAGTGCTCTGCATGGTGGCAGAACCGACTGCTACAAAATGTATCACAAAATTCAATCAGAAGGGAATGTTATTCGCTATTTGGACTTCAATAGCTTTATCCATGGCTAATGAAATACCAGGTATTTCCTATGGGACATTCCGAAGTTATTTTCGATAATTTCGACTATTCTCCTGGGGTATACTTTGGTATTTGCCATGCAAAAGTGGAAGCACCTACCAATCTCTTTTTACCGGTTTTGCCCATCACAGTGAACGAAAAATTAATCTTTCCCCTGTGTGGAAAGTGTGCTTCCGAAATGGCTCCATTATGCTCTCATATGGACCGATCTTTTACAGGTTTTTGGTGCACTCCAGAATTAGATTTAGCATGTGCTCGTGGTCATAAAGGTATAGAATTTTTACGAGTTGTGGCATTTTTCTCAAAAATCTGAAGGTGAAGAAAACTTCTTTGCTCACTACATTGATACCTTTCTGAAGCTGAAACAGGAAGCATCTGGATGGCCTGAAGGTCAAAACCGACAGTCTTATCTGGATGAGTTTTTGCTAAGGGAAGGTGTTATGTTAATTAGTGAACACATTAGTAAAAATCCTGGTAAACGTTCACTTGCTAAGCTTTGTTTGAATTCCCTATGGGGAAAGCTTGGTATGAGAATGTTAAGAACTCAGATCCAGATGATTTCCTCTTATGAAGACCTCATAGAACTTTTTTTAGATAACAGTAAAGTTATCCAAGATGCCAGGTTAGTTTCAGAAGAGCAGATGATGGTTGCCCACTCTCCTATTGAAGTCACTGAGCCTGAAAATAGGAAAGGGAATGTTGTCATCTCCTCATTTGTAGCTGCCTACGGTAGGATAAAGTTATATGAGATCATGGAACCTTTGCAAAGACGGCTTTTATACACGGATACCGATTCTGTCATTTGCAGTGAAAAACCGGGAGAATACTCACCGTCCACTACCTTGGAGAGCTAGGCGACGAACTCGACGGTGACTTTATAGTTCAGTTTGTTAGGCCCCAAATCTTCTTCCTACAGAACGCGGGGGGGGGGGGGGTAAGATTGTGACCAAGATGCCAGGTTAGTTTCAGAAGAGCAGATGATGGCTGCCTACTCTCCTATTGTTGAAGGCACTGAGCCTTAAAAAAGAAAAAAAAATCGTCTTGGTATGATTACATGATGACTGTGATAAAAAAAATCTTGATGGGGATATTTTTTGATATCAAAAAACAAGTATCTATCTGTTTTTACATGACCTATGTGATATAAAAATAATCACAGTCTAATTATGTTATTTTCGCTATGTTCATACATCCATTTACATGCATTATTTCTGGAGCTACGCAGTCAAGAAAAACAACATTCGTGTTGTCTCTCATAGAACGTTGTAATCAATTAATTAAACCACCACCAGAGCAAATCGTTTACTGTTACAGTGAAAATCAGAATAAATTTAAAAAAAATTACCAACATAGAATTCGTGAATGGTTTGAAGTTACCGGAATTTGACAGAATCAATGTTATTAAATTCTCCCAGAAGATGAATTTCGGCAAGAGCAACTTCCCATTTACCTTTAAGTCTGATCTCATGTGGTAATTCCACTTGACATTTCGTTTGCGTGTTAGTAGGAAACATTTTCATACTGGCGTTACTGGGACGGGTTAAGTAAAACATCTTCTCTACGAACCCAAGAATTATACGATGAGGGATAACTGAGCCACTTAACAAAATACTGAAGTTTTCCTTTCTGTTTGCGGTGTTTAAATACTTGTTCGATTAGATACACGTCTTCCGGAAGTTCATTAGGTATATCAGCCTTTTGCAGTTGAGGTTCATAGAAGGTTCCTTCCACTATTTCTCCGTCCCGACTGCGAACTCCATATACTACAGGGTTTATATTAATAACCTGAGCAATAGTGAACAATTCTCGTGTCCAGTTATCCCAATACCGTTTTCTAAATTTGTGGGTATCATTACTCAAACCACACTATCACCTACTTGAAATTTTGGTTCGGTAGTCTCCTCTTGGGTTCCGTACAAATATTTCCAAACACGATCCTCGTTGTGAAGGTTAACTTCCGAAGGAGCCATACCGATAGTGCTGTGTGGTGTGAGGTTATAAGTATGTACAAGGGTCGGCAAAACTTTCGTACAACTTTTACTTTTAGTATATACGTCATCCATTTGTAGATCTTTATTTTCAATGTTCTGATAAATCTTTCTGCAATGGGTGCTTTCATTTCGCTCCTGGTCATGTAGAAATGAATATTATGGTTCTTAAATAATGCACGAACTTTCTTGTTGCAAAACTCTTTTCCTTGATTAGTGTTTATGTAATATGGCACTTCTTTAAAAATAGACTCGAAAGCATTAACAACAGCGTCTGCTGATTTCTTCTTCAGTGTTCGAACCCACGCAAATTGGGAAAAACAATCAATGCACACAAGAAGGAAACACACACCCCCCATTCTCTTTTGTATGGGATGACCCATCTGCCAAATCACATTGAAAAGTGTGTAAAAGTGTTGGGACTTTGATTTGATTGCGTTTAAGCTTTCTTCTAATGGGTTTATGTCTCACATAAGTAGGCTGTGTTGCTAACCAACTTTTCACGGTTTCATGTGGCAAATTTGTATATTTCTATAAAGATTTGATACTTCCAAAACTAACTACTATATTAGGATTATAGTAATCTGCTGACTTTTCCATCACTAACAATAAGTTTTTTTTTTGCAGGTGAAAATCAAGAACCATCGCAAAGGTTGCAGATGTTTGTTATGATAGCAGTACTATTTATACGTATGTATTTTGAGCTGTCTATTCTTATATGGGAAGCAGTATCAAAATCACCCAATAGCACATGTCTCATCAAAGATATGATACGACAAGAAACACACCACATGCATTGGTGATATCTGTAAATTCCTATTTCTGCATATTACATTATAAATATATCTGTGAAATGAAATGTGTAAACTTAAATCAACAAACGGTTTCTTCGATGTGTTATGCATATTTAAGTAAGATCACTTTGAAATCACAGTGAATTCACACGCAATTTATTTATTTATTGAACTTTAAGATCTTAATTTAGACAAATCAAAATATTCGGATGAATTATGAATAAAATATGAATTCGAATATGAATAAAGAATAAAATATGTATGAGGTATGGGGGAAAAAGTGTGTGTTTGAAGGACACCAGCATATAATTAAATTATTCAGAAAAGCCTAATCACTGCCGCCATCACGACTCTACTCTAAGAATTCTCACCTTTAACAGGAAAGAAATACCCCAAACTGTATTGGAAAATTAGTACAGCCATCTATAGACAACCGAAGACAAAACATGATGACAATGACGGAAGTGTGTCACTCTGGGAAAATTCCAAGATATTTTATCTCAAAAACATTGCCTACAATTCATTAGGCAAACCAAAACACCATGTGATATCACAGAGAGACATATGTTCCCCAGAAATTTCCAAACACATAACCTTACGATTCTTATCTCTAAATATCGCCCACAATTCTACATGCGAACCCACCACACCACGTGATGTCCCTGACAGAAGGGGGCCCCAGCGAAATTCCAAACATTCAAAAATTCATCTTATCACTATCCATCACCCATAATGCCACACACAAACCATTTACTTATCTACAACTCATAACAATGCACATCCAAGACACTGACGTCGCTTCCCCCATTCACCCTACCCCTATTTTGTTCGTAGTATCCCACCAATCACGACACGAATCTTATCCACTATTAATATCGTCCTTTTCCATTCAAAACAATAAGGTCACTTATTTACAACTAACAAATGACGTCACTTATCTACATCTCATAACAACACACACCCAAGTCACGATTCCTTATCTTATTTTGATCTTGATCTTGTCAGAAGTGTCCCACCAATCACGACACGAATCCTTGTCTCTACCATCACCCATAATCCCATACCCGAACCAAAACACAAGAACTGAAGCCATTGACACATATGTCCCCAGGGAAATTCCAAACATTCCAAACCCATGACGTCACAAACATAATGACATCATCATCTCAACAACCAATCACGTCACGATTCCTTATCTTATCTTGATCTTGATCTGGTCAGCAGTATACTACTGACGTGCATATGCTTGCGCGCGTAGCAATATGACACTGTGGTAAACACAGTGCTGCTAGCGTCCTTCGCCCTCCTAATGCACGTCATAGTGAGATGCGAGCTATTAGCGTCATGCGGCACTGTCTGTCGCGCAGTTCCACTGTTGTTTATATGCAGTTTGCACCAGTAGTAGAGTGTTTGTAGTGCTTATCGCGTTTAGGAGTAAACACGATATATCCTATGAACAAAGAAAAACTTGATTGGTGAGATGATAAAATTAAATATTACAAGCAAATATAAATAAATTAATAAATATATTTATATATAGAAAATTGAGGGTGCTGCACTTCCTCAGTGCACGAGCCGCCCTGATTGAAAATAATCTGACATTGAAAATATCACGACTAAAAGAAATTAATAGAAAAGCGAACAAAGAATTGAAAAAAAGTGAACGTAGTGAGCATAACAAAAAATGATCAGAGCAAGAAGAGGCAGGAATGCACTTACTTGGTAAGAATAATAATAATATCAGCCAATTAAAATATCAGAAAATAGAAGTAATATAGTATGGCGATTCAATCATAAAATTTGCAATCGAGTCATTACTTCTAGTTTCCTAAAGAAGTGACAAACGTAATAGAAAAATAGGGAAAAAGTAAAAGAGAACTCAATGATTTAAGTAGAAACAAATATAAATAAATATAGAGGATATGAAAGGTCTGTTGAAGAAGCGAGAAAGAAAAGTAATGGAGTATATTATACAGAGTAGAGGTTTCTGCCCAGTTATAAAAGAGGACTATGAGAGCAAAATGATTCAATGCGCAGGCTGTGTAGAAGAAATTGATGTGAGATTCTGGTTGTGTAAGTCTTTTCTACACTTCAATGGATTTGACATCAGGAGCCTGGAAAAATTACTTGTTGGGATGAGACCCAATGCAGAAATCATGAGAGGAATGATGATCTATCTTCTCTGGGTTTATCAAATGTAGTGTATTTGGGGAGGGAAATTAGAAAGTAGTCCAACAGGGTCAAGCAGATTGTAGATCTTATACTTTGATCTATACTTCCTTCCTGAAAAATCAGGAAGTAAGGAGTTGAGCGACTCAACTACGATGAATTGAGTCCATGCAGTATAGTGCTGCTACATCACTATTTACCATGCAGTAACTGGAAATTCAGTTTCAGGGGACGATGAAATGCATCACCAAATTACTGGATGAATTATCCAAACATTGCATGGGATGGGGAAGAAGAGAAATCTCATGATAACATCGAAGGAAGAAGGATTAAATGAGTTGTTGCGAGACAATTTTCTCAAGAGGCAAGTGAAGGAAGGAATTACAAGTCAAAGAGTTTTAGATTTGATCATAGCATCAGAATGCCTCTAAGTTAAGAAATATGATTACGGGAAGTAGGTAATTATACAGATATTCCAATTAGGATTGGTTACATTGTTAACATTTTAGTTATTTAATTAAAATATAAGTGACTAACAAAGATGAAAGTTATACCCATCTTAGGAGAATAGCATCTTTGGTCCCATTTGGTATCAGTTACTAAACGTAACTAAACCAACGTTTAGGAACTGAATGTTACTAATAGTAACTCAGTTACTAAACAGTAACACATAGGTATCTTTGACAAAGTGCTTAAATGAGACAGGTTCCAAAAGTGTTCTTAGAATTTGGAAAAAAAAAATAGGGTCGGAGTGAAATGAATGCCCAACCGTATTAAGCAAGAAATCCACAAGAAGTTGATTTGGAAAGAATATCGTGAGAATAAGATTGAGAGAAGTTATGAAATATATAAAACTCAGGCCAGAAAAGTATTGTGTGGAAAGCTAAATCGGATTATGAAAAGAAATTGGCCATGAAAGCTAAAGGCAATCCAAAAGAATTTTCTCGTTATGCCGCAGAAGAATAACTTTATTGAATGCAGATGGTACTCGAGTGAGTGTCAGAAGCGGAGATTGTTCAATTTATGAGTACTCACTTTGCTAAGATATATCAACCAAGTGTATGAGAGGCTAACAGTGCTACTACTGTATAACTACTACTACGTTGGATGATCAGTTAGAGATGCATGAAAATGAGGTTGAACAGCTCTTGCATAATCCGGATTAGAATTTGACAACAAGGACAAATGGAATATCAGCACCGTTAAAGGAATGCTTAGTCGAATTGCCTTTGACATGTTTGTATAACTTGCGTCTCAGCTTAGGAAAAATCCCATAATAATGGAAAGAATGTATGATAGTTCCGTTGTCAAGGTGGGCGGAAAAACTAGTGTGTCTAACTACCGATCTATTAGGATTTCTGGAATGGCGATGGTGGTGGAGGTTTAGAGAAGTTAGTACACATTCGCGTATAGAAATGGGTTGACAGAGAAGCTATACTCTCAAAGGAAAAACATGGGTTTACTGAAAAGAGTTATGTAGCGAAATCATTATGTAAAGGTTATATAACTATATAACATCTACAGTGAATGATTTTTCAATAGGCTGGAAATTTGGGAAAATGATAGTGGCTATATGGTCTATCTTAATAAGTGTAAGGTTATGCACTTTGGCGTGATCAGATTTTCAACGGTATATTATATTAGCGGGCTTGCAAGACACTTATGAGGCTTGGCATTATGGTGGATGGAAATATGAAGTTCCAAGGTCAAAAATTGCAAATGGATAAAAAAGCCGTTAACCTTTTTACAAGCCCTTGATAAGGCCACACCCGGATTCAAAGTAACAAACACTATATCAAGATTATGGAATGAACATTTTGAGGATAGATTAAGAGTAATTGGACTATAGACTCTGGTTAACAGGTGAAAGAGGGGTTTGTGATAGAGGTGTATAGACTTCTCAATGGGTTTTACAAGATATCGTCTGTTCGCTGTTATGATGTTAAAGATGCTCACTTCATCTTTAACATCATAACTCTGTGATGTTAAAACTATGTGAGAGAAAACTCTAGCTCTGGTAAGAGCTACAGTTTTCTCTCACATAGTAGTGGAGTAGAACCGTTTCCTGTTGAAGTGGCGACTGCGTGTAGTGTAGAGTAGTATATACATAATCCAAACGAGCTGTCATATTTTCTCATAAACTGTGAGAAAGAGTGACAGCTGATTTGGATTATGTTTGACCTTCCTCGATGAGTTCTTGACTACTTGGAAGTCTCAGATAATAATATTCAATTTAATATCAAAGAATAATTTATTTGATTGGTAACCCCCCAATAGAATGGAAAAAAGCAATTGCGATTCATGTCTTTAAAAAAGGTACTAGAGATGACCCTAAAAACTATAGAGGTATAAGCATACTAAATTCCTGTTACAAAATATATAGCAGAATTTTAAATAGAAAACTAATGAAATATTCCGAAAACATTATTTTAGAAGTACCGAATGGATTTAGAAAAGGACGATCATGTATAGACCCGGCAGTTTGCCTAAAATTAATAATAGAGAAAAGAAGAGAATACAATTTAGAAACCCATATTGCATTTATTGACTTTGAAAAAGCATTTGACAAAGTTAAAAGAAACATATTAAAAGAAAGACAAATACCAAATAATATCTTAAAAGCTATCACAAGTATATATGAAAATAATCAAATACAAATAAGATTAAATCACGAGCTATCATATACCGAGGGGTCCGACGAGGATGTCTCCTCTCAGCAACTCTTTTTAATATTTACCTAATTGAAATAATAATAAAATGGAATAAAAATTTCCATCGAGGTATTGAACTTTCTCCTACTGTGAACTTAAACATCTCCTTTTTGCCGACGACCAAATAATAATTTCAAATTCTGAAGATAACTTACAGAAAGCTATTTTAGATCTAAATGAGATAGCCAAAGATTATGGTATGATAATATCAACAGAAAAATCAAAAACTATGGCCTTTAGAGGACAAGATCCAGCAAGAACTAAAATAGTAATAGATAACAAGATTAGATCTTAGAACAGGTGAATTCATTTAACTATCTAGGATGCACGATCACATATGAAAATGAAAAAGATATTAACGTAAAAATTGCAAAATATTTCAAAATAACAGATGTAATTAACTCTATATTTAGACGAAACCTAGTTCAAAAACAAACCAGACTAAAAGTATGCAATACATTATCCCTAGAAGTCTTAATGTATGGAAGCGAAATCTGGACAATAAAACAAAAAGACAAACAAAGATTAACAACAGCAGAAATGAAGTTTATGAGAAAAACTGCAAAGTATACCCTATTTGATCACAAAAGAAACGAAGATATTATGAAAGAATTAAAACAAGAACCAGTAATAGAAAAAATTAAAAAATATAAACATAAATGGATGGAACACGTTCAAAGAATGAAAACAGAAAGATTACCAAAACAAGCCTTAAAGTACAAGCCATTAAGAAAAAGAAAACCTGGACGTCCTCTTAAACGATTCAACGATGACTTCTAAGGCCGGAACAGGCCATGCTAGGCCTAAATCCTTGATATGCATGATGATGATGATGATGATATCAGAGAATATCAATTATCTAATAATGCTAATCATTATTATCACTAAAACTTAATGTTAGGTAGTTTTAGTGATAATAATGATTAGCATGATTATCATGTTTCACTGCTATTCTTGGGTCTCTCGACCTTTTCGGAAGAGGTTGTTCTACCCTGGTTAAGTCAAGGTCAGCTAAGCAGACAGCGGCAACACTGATGGGTACCGCATCTGTTTGCACCTTAACAATAACCGCAGAATAACATGTTAACTGGATCTCCAGACGGAACTACCCATACGGAAAGACACCAACATGGACACATAGTGCACCGTTTCCTCCCCCTCCTCACGGACAAATACATGCCACATCAATGCCTCCGTCCCGAAAGCAGAATCCAGTTTTAAATGAACAAAGTGACCAAATCCGTCCGTTACGTTTTATCCTCTTGCCATTTCGAATGAGTGATCTCTTGATAAACACACCAGTCTTCAGCTACACAGTACATTCTGTAGGACGTAATGCTCCGCACCTCCACCCATCCTAACGGTCAAAACTCGCTACAGTACGTGCCGTTCAGTTGAATTCCAGAATGTTCATCGCCCATTGCTGTAGAAAAACGATGTTTTCATCCTTCAGATCTGAAAAACATAAAACAATAATCAATGCATAATATAAAGTCGTCACTGATATTCTCAATAGGTCATAACTGGTTCCTTTATTTCTCTTATTTTTATTATTTAATTTGTTAGCTATTAAATATACTATATTTTAGTACTCAAGATATATGTAAAACAGCTATTATATAAAGATAAAATAATCGAAATAAAAAATATATATTTAAAAAATTAAAAGAATCATACAGTGGACTTAACGTATAATAATTATAAGAACAAAGAAATCAGTGGGCGTTTGGCAACATAAAATATAAACAAAAGTGAGAGAATAAACACCGTTGATTTGCTACTCAGATGCCTTTAAAGAGTTAAATGATAGCAAATGATTTGTTGCGCAGGCTGCGTGGATGAAATGGATGCGAAATATTCGGTGTGTGTTCGATGCCAGGAAACTTGTGTAAAAGGGATGGCTTACACTTGACTGGACTTGGAATCAGAATCCTGGATGCAGAGTCAAGTAATCTAGATTATCATGGGAAGAATGGTGGGACGGTGCGTAAGGTCAGCTGTGATATGCAAACGTGATAATGATAGGAATGGTATTGAGCATGGTTACGCATCCAGCGAAGAAGTGGAAAGATGCGCTTTGGGTTTGGACCTTTTGGGGAGGGAAAAGAGAAAGTCGTTCACGCAGACTGTTGATCGAAGTATACGAGAAAGCCCAGTAGGGATTTTTATGTCTATACACAAATGCCATCAGGAATAAAGGGGCGGAGATCTTTCCTTCATTGAGTAAAGAAAGATTTTCTGTATTTTAAAGAAAGACAGAAGAAATAGAATAGGAATAATACTAATGATATCAGATGACTTAAGCCCATTTAGTGTAGAAACGCATGCAAGCAATAATTTCGCATGTAGCATCGGGTTTGAGGTTATCTTGTGTGAAGTGGGTACTTAACAATTAATCACTAAGGATTAATTAAATTATTCAAACATTGATTGGTAGAAATCTCGCGAAAAGATTCAAGGAGAATTTATGGGATATTTGCGAGAGAAATTTTTCAAACAGCGTGCGAAAGAAGGAACTCGAGGTCAAAGGTATTAGATTTGGTACAGCGTTAGAAGTCTCAGTTAAAAATATGACTATTTTCCTACAAGGTTGGGACAATGATTATGCTATAGAGTCCTCGGAAGAATGTATTCGAATTACAAAGCGGGAAATTATATATCATCATCAAATTCTTGATATGCGCCCTCAAGGTAGGTGCACAGGACAATTTTGATAGCACTGCATGAAAAGTTTACACCATTTTCCAATCAATAATTTCCCACCAAAGTAGTTTATTACCTATGTGTACTCCAATATTATCAGATCTTTTTTTTTTCTTTTAAGGTGCTTCTTACTGTACCAATCCACCTATATCTTAGTCTTCCTCTGGGTCTTTTCCTTGCCGAACCTGGAAGAGGTCACTTGTGTTTCTAATTCGTCCTCTTCCATTCTGTTTAGGTGACCATACCACCTGAGATTATCTCTGCTAACACATTCCTGGAGATGCTGACAATGTCAAGTTATTTCCTAATATCCTCGTTTTTAATATGATATTGCCACCGATGCCATTTGTTCATGCCTCCTAATCTTTCTCAAGACTCTCATATCTACGGTCTCTAGTCTTTGGTCAAGTATCTCACACCTGACCCAGCTCTCAGATCCATAAGTTAAAACTGTTTTGAACACTGTCTTGTATACAGCTAATTTAGTGTTCCGATTTCTCTCTTATTCTAATTCTTATTCGTTCTAATTTCTCTCTTATTCCATATGAAATTATTCAACTGACTTCCTACCATATCAGCTTTACTAATTCTGTTATCCATTTCCATATTTAATTTACCATCTTTACTAAATATTGTGCATAAATAGCTGAAATGGTTTGCTTATTTTATTGGTTCCATCAGGATACTCTTGATATTTTCAATATTTCTTCCTCTTTTCATTGTCTTTGTCTTTTTATTGTCGATTTTCATACCAAATTTATTACAAAAGTTATTCAGTTTAGTCAGGGAATCTTGCAGAATTGTTTGAATAAATCAATAATTTCTTCAGTGTTTGTTACTGAAACTAAAGTTTGGTTCTTGTTTTCAAACTCTTTCATTTTTTCTTCAATGATGTTTTGTGCATTTGAGTCAACAGTTCACCTCTGAAAGCTGCTCAATTTCAATTCGTTTTAAAACATTCTTACATGTCATTCTTTTCAATATGAAATTCAATTTTATCCTGCTCAAAACGAGTTAGTGATCGCTTCCAATTTCAAATCCTCTGTACACTCTAGTGTCCTTCACCAAGAAGAAAATATCACCATCAACTATATCATGATCAATGAGACTTTGCTTATTTCTTGCATCTTCTCTCCATTTGAATTTGTGCACATTTTTATGTTGGAACATGGTGTTAGTAATAACCAGTCCATGTCCTGAGCAGAAATCCAACAAATATTTGCCATTATTATTAGCTCTGCGCTATTCTCTAAATTTTCCCAAAATATTTTTGTATGTCTCACAATCATTTCCTACTCTGCTATTTAGATCCCCAACAAGGACCAACTTTTCCTTTTTCATTGTGTCAGCTGCTTTCTCTAAAGCCTGAAAAAATTCCTCCACTTTTACCTTAGTAGAACCTTCTGTGGGACCATAGGCACAAATAAGTCTCATTGTCCAGTTCCCCCATTCTCATATTTGCCCACATTACTCTACTTGAGACTGCCTGCCATTCAAGAAGATTAGCCTCGTATTTTGTGTTGAATACTATGGCTACTCCTTCTTTTCCTTGATTGTTATTGCCTGAATATAACATTTTGTATTTATTGCTCAGAAAGATCTCACCAGTTTTTGTCTTTTTTGTTTCAGTCAACTGTATTATGTCGATCTTGTACTTATCTAATTCCTCAGCTAGCTCCATTTCTTTGCTATTCAGGGTTCTTATGTTGATAGTACCGATCTTGAGCTCTGCTGATGTTGAGTTGGGATGTGTTCCAGGATTTGTTCCAGTAGCTGACTTTTCGCTGTTCGCCCTGTTTCCCTGACGAAAATAAAGGGAGCCTTGTTCAATCGGGCGATCTCCCAGCCGACATGAAATTATACTGTCATGTTGTACTATCATTTTACATTGTGGTTTAAGCCAATAAGAATACAATTTGGTTGGCTAAATTCCAAATTGCGAACCCATCCTTGTTCGTTCAGTATCCAGGTAGATACCCAACAGGGTGCACCTCGAAAAGGTGAGGATTGGACATTAGGTCAAAAGCCCTGGTCGGTTCTCCGCATTCCTTTAACATATACAAAGATACCAAGAAATTTTATAAACTTGATTTTAATCCTTTTCCCAAGTAAGCAAAACAAAGTTTTTCGCTTGAAATATATTCACGTGTTAGCTAGTTGTATATAGAGGCTAATGACTTCATATCACTTGCCTTAGTTATATACAAAGATTCACTAAAAGAGCAAATGACACATATTAATATACGAAATCAACTGACACAGTTTTAAAAAGGAAATTTTAAAAGGAACAATGAAAACCTTTACAAAGAATAAGTAATGAATTCCAATTGCAATACACACACGAGAGTTATTGTTCATTTTAAGAGATTTTTAAATTTCTCAATATTAACGTAAAATTACCAATAATGTCCAGCTGCTTCAGGTCTACTAAACAAAAAGTAAGGGTAAAAACCAAAAGTGAAATCAAATTCAGTCTTCTCTCTCTCAAGTATGGATTACAGATATGGATATCAAATCAAAGCAAAAAAGACCGCTATACGATCCTGCTGACAAAAAAAAAAAGGTTTTTTAAGAACCTTTTAGGGATAAAAAGACTAAATAAGATTAGGAATGAACATTTAAAATTCTACTTAAAATTAAGCTGACCATGGATTCCGTGGCATCATAAAACAAAGCTCATTAACATGTAGACCTACGACCTAAATCCTAAAGATTACAAATATCGACAGAAGGGAGGAAATGGAGACGGTGGAGATGACCGATGTCGCTCTGCGGATAAGACTTATGAGTGCTGAAGAGATAAAATTTGTCCTCCAGCCCTTCAGTAGCTAATCGAACCGGTTGTTGTAACTTCAGAGCTAAAATACCGACTGATCCGAAAATAGACTGCGTATGTCTATTTATATACAACATACACACCGCTTGCATTCTGACATCATAATGGAGTCACAATCAGTATTCTTTATGAAAAATTGTGAAATTTATAAAGAGCAGAATATTTTTTAACAATGATCGCAAACTCTATTATTATAAACAATAATTGTTACCTTACGTGATTTTTTTTGTCAACCTATCTTTTCTCATAAATCCATTCTGCGTTGATATAATCAATTGCAGGTTTTTTTTTTTGGATAGAAATAGTCTATTTCAGTTATTTTATTTGTCGTTGATTTAATTTCACATAAAAGTTGATCTTATTTAGAGAAGAACATTTCAGTGTTGGATCTCAACAAACAGATTTTAGACATTTTACTCGTAGCGACTCAATAAATGAATAGAAATTCTAGTTTCTACAGAAGAAGGAAACATAAACGTAATATTTAGTAGAAGGTAATATTTAGTACAGTCATTATGACGTGGAATATACAAAGTTCTGTAACTACATGTTAGAAATCTTCCACCATTTCTGTACTACATCGTTTTTTTTTCCATATAAGGGGAAACTATAAATTTTAAAATAGTATAATCTCCATAGGACCATAATTAGACAGTGTTGTAGGTAGAAGTTTGCTCTGTGAATATGAAGAATCTTTTCAATTACGTAACCGTAGATTTATACACTTGTTTTGGTTTACTATTTAAATAATTAAAAAAAAGCTAGTCACAGTACAAGAGAAATATTTAAGTTTAGCTCAAAATAAATTCCTTTTTTTAAATTCCTTTTTTTAAACACTTTACATGCAAATCGAATACGATTCTTGCCAGTTCCTGGTTTTGCTCCAGTGGTGTTTATTGTTCGGTTTTAAGAAACTCGAGCATGTCGCAAACGTGTTTCTTTACTAGACCCAAATATTGTCCCATTCGCATCTTCTTTAAATGAGTACAAGTGTATTCATTTAAATTACCCCATATCATATCTTACTTCCATTCCACACATTTTATTATTTCCATATTGAAATCCATATTCCTTCCACCGTGATAACCATCAAGAAGCAGTCCAGCACTACTCTACGTCTGATCCAGATAAGGCTATTTATTATCTTTCATATGCTAATTTAATCGTGTAATAAAAATGAGGAAATAGGTGATAGTGATACTGCTGCCGATAATAATAATAATAATAATAATAATAATAATAATAATAATAATAATAATAATAATAATAATAATAATAATAATTGTGATATTGTGATAATAACAGTGATCACAGCTGGTATAATAGATTGGACAAAAGAAGACTGGACCGCAAAACTAGAAAACTAATGACTATGCATTACAATCATGAAGTGGTGTTAACCTGTTCTATCTACCAAGGAGAATAGGTAGGTACAATCTATCTATTCTCCTAGATCTGCTGCAAGTGAGAAGTTACATCGACAATAGCTCTGAGCCAATGCTTCAAGCAATTACACAAGAGGGCCTTCTAAAAGCAACAGGAAACAAATCCGATTACAAAAAGCAACAACAAAATAATCGATATGTGCGCTGGAAAAATAAACCCTTGCATGGCCAATTTCTTCGAGATACTGAGGACAAAATTGACGTGAACAAGACGTGGCAATGACTACGATATGGATACATTAAAAAAGAAACAAAAGGATTTATTCTAGCAGCTCGAGAACAGGCATTACAAACTAATGCAATCAAAGCAAAAATTTTGAACATCAATAATAACAGCAAATGCAGATTATGCGATCAGAAAGGTGAGACTGTACAACATCTAATCAGTGCCTGCAACAAAACAGCTCAAACTGACTATAAATACCGCCATGATCGAGTGGCCAAAATAATTCATTGGCATGTATGCCAAAATATGGCTTTTCTACTTCTGATAACTGGTGGCAGCATAAAATAGAGACTGAATTGGAAAATGAAACAGCAAAAATTCTCTGGGACTTCAGAATACAAACTGATCGGCATTTGGAACAAAATAGACCTGACATCACAATTATCGCACATCGACAGGTTTGGATTATCGATATCGCAGTACCCAGTGATAACAACACCAACAAAAATAACTGGAAAAAATGACTAAATATCGAGATCTGGCAATCGAAGTTGGCGGGCTGTGACTTAAACATACCAAAGTCATCCCAATATGCACTTGGTGCAACTTCAAAGAAGCTATCCAACTATTTACAGCAATTAAATATCAACGAAGGGACCCCATATGACCTACAAAAAACAGCATTGCTTTGAACAGTCCATATTTTACGACGCTACCTGACGGACTATTCTTAGATTCTTGAGTAGAATCTGAATTGTTCTGAATCACCA
The DNA here is from genome assembly GCF_054136105.1 of Typopeltis vanoorti. Classification (NCBI taxonomy): domain Eukaryota; kingdom Metazoa; phylum Arthropoda; class Arachnida; order Uropygi; family Thelyphonidae; genus Typopeltis; species Typopeltis vanoorti. The sequence continues at coordinate 113,160,963 of NC_143565.1, read as the reverse complement.
GTCAAATTGTTGTTTAAATTATACATTGTTTTGACTGTGTATCAATTATGTGAATAAAAAAAATAAAAAATAAATAAAAAAATAATAATAATGTGGAAATTTCGTATCAACTTATTTTTATTCAGCATAGAGGTAATAATGCAGTGTAAATTTGAACTGTTAATACTACAAGAATATGAGAACAAAAAAGTGAATTTCTGTGATGGTGGGAGGGTGCATTCAGGCCCTAAGCAATTATTTATTCATTCAAGCAATTGTTGGGACTTCAGCTTAAATTACATTTTTCTTTCTTTCTTTTTTTTTTTTTTTAAATTTTAACTACAAATATCACCACAAACATTTTTAAAAGTGTCTAATTAAACTTAATGCGATAAAATAATGCAACCATGAAGTGATAATTTTTATTGCAATTTTATTTTAGTTTTATTTTGTTTTGTTTTATTTTATTTTATTTTATTATTTTTATTAGTAAATGTACTACGGACATTCACATATCGGTACTTATTTTTTCCAGGCTGGAGTTGGTATTGGCAGATAAAAACTTGCATGGAAATATTACTTAGCTTATTCTGTAATTGAAAAAAATTAGTGATCAGATTCTCTGTTGACGTTCTCTCTTATTTCCCAGAGCTCACCCCGTTTAACTGGGGTTACATTTTTAAACTCTCCAGTTTGCAGTGAAGGAAAGAATGATAGACAATCTCACGATTAAAATATATAAATAAATAAATAAAAATGAACTCAGAACTCACAGGATATACTTGTCACATTTAACACCCATAAATACAAGACTTCTACTGATGTTACCAACAGTAGCGGTGGACCAGCGGTTTTAAGTCTCAGCCATTATGTTCAACATCCTATAACGAAAAACATATTCAGGTTATGTCGACTTAATCAGACTCCCACAACTTGTTATACCTTCTCTACTACAGAACTAATGTTTTAATAAGATGAAAGTGATTATGTGCAGTCAAAAAAAAAAAAAAAAAACATTCTAACATATTTTCGGAACAGAAAAGACAATCTTGTTAAAATTCCCGAATTCGTGTTTCTACTTATAAATAAGAATTTTTGCTTTTCTAAATAACAGCAAAATATTTTATTTTAAGTAGTTAATGGAAATAAAATAAGAAACGTATGTAAATGTAGAACTACTGGTAATTTGCTGCTTTGTAAACTTTTTTCTATCCAAATTAAATTTCAATGAATTGCTTAACATTTGAAAAGTGAAAATTCAGTTTTCAGTAAAACCATGCAAAATTCGTGTTACTACTATTATTTTAAACACAAGAAAAACAATCAGCAGTTGCCAACTTAAAAGTATGCTCCATATCAAACTACAACTCAGATGTTATCAATATTTGAGTTTCAAAAAAGTTCGATTTCTTCTGAACAGTACTGATTACCAACCAACACTAACAACCATTTGTTATTTAATTCGATTTCGTTGCTCTTTGCTTCCTAAAGTTTCATAACAATATTATATTCGAGCAGGTAAGTTAGTGATCATTAATATATATTTATATTAATAAATCTTATCTTACTAATTTATCATTAATATGTAATAAGTCTAAGCCATTATCTTCAACATCCTGTAACGAAAAATTATATGTATATTATTAATATATATATATATATATATATTATGTTATTAATATATATATATATATTAATATATATTATTAAGTTCTTAAAAAGAACTGGGCGATGGACTGAGTCCTTGACTCTTTATCCCGTCATCTGAATGAAGAAAATCTGTGTGGATGGGGGGTGTTATTGAGCTAAAAGCTCTAGTCATGGCTGAGTAACGGCAATAGCCGAGCCTCAGTTAAAACTTCATTGGCTACAGCATTGCCATTTGTTATCCTGGAAGTCTTGAAAAGGACTTTAGGTTATCAAATATTTATTCTTATAGTTCTTATAAGAACTGGGAGATGGACTGAGTCCTTGACTCTTTATCCCGTTATCTGAATGAAGAAAATCTGTGTGGATGGAGTGTTATTGAGCTAAAAAGCCCTAGTCATGGCTGGGTAACGGCAATAGCAGAGCCTCAGTTAAAACTTCATTGGCTACAGCACTGCCATTTGTTACCCTGGAAGTCCTAAAAAGGACTTTATTTCAATATTTATCTTATTAATCTTATCAATTTAATTAATTATTTTTAATAAAAAGAAAGGTGTTTGTATTTTATATCAAATTTATAAATAACTAAGGAAAATTAAAAGAAATTAGAATATTAAATTAATAATAGTTTAAAAACTTCGCATGTTTTTAGAAACATATCTTAAAAAATAAAAAAGCAACCATGATTCTAACAAAAGTTTAATGAAAGTTATTATTAAATATACTATTACATATCTTAATATATATTAATATATAATATTATATATTAATAATATTAAATATATATATATATTATATTATATATTAATATATATTAATATATATCTTATCTTATCTTACTAATTTCTTATCGATTTAACTAATTATTTTAATAAAAAGTCTGTACTTTTTATCAAAGTAATAAGTATTTAATAAAAATAAAAATAATTAAAATATCAAATTTACAATATTTTAAAGAAGTTCAAATTTTTTAAGACATATCTTGGAAAATAAAAAAAGCAAGCATGATTCTAATAAACGTTTAATGAAGGTTATTATTAAATCTACTGTTGCATATCACCAGATAAAATATTTCGTGTTTAATCTAGCAGAAATCCCTCAGTAAATGTAAAATGCAGGCATTATTCCTAAGAACAGTTCTTAGTTTTTCCGCTATTATATATTCTTCTAGCTTTATTTTAAATTTAATGTCTTCTATCCAAACGAATCCGCTGTAAGTGGTTCAGAATCTGATGAGAAGCTGTTTGTTGTTTTCATAATAACCTCCTGTTACATTGCTTATGTGAAAGGAGTTTAGTACGATAAAATCTTTTTGCAAAAAAAAAGAAGTACCTGTCTGAATATCGTGGTTACTCTCAGAATTTAATAAAAGCACAATAGAGCAGTTAATTGAATTTTACTGAAACTAACTCTATTTTTCCTGTAATACGATTTTACTCATAAAAAAAAGCTTTTGTTATGGTGTCATTGTGGAAATGTCAAAATTACTCTTTCACAAACATACCTTCCGAAAAAAAAAGAAGCAGTAATTTTGCAGTTAAAATGTTTCATATGTTTTGATGTTTACTGAGTATGACTAGCCATTTTTGTACTGAACTTCTAAGCAACAATCGCAGATTGCTTTTACAAGATGAAAAAAAAAAAACATTTTCTTTACGTTTTTTTATAGCATTGACTGAGAAACGTTTGTGCAGCCAGTGTAGAGAATTCGAGAACTCTCATGGAATTTCGGACACCTGTTGGATTTCTCTCTCGGTGTGATGAAAGTTTATGGATTTTTTTTTTTTTTTTTACATTATTTTTACTCTTTGCTTATAGCTAATTTCCTCTAACTGTCAATATCTTTTCTAGCGCATGCTGTTGACTTTTTATGCATCTCGATTAACATTTTTGGCATAAAGGATAAAGCAAAATGCTTTTCATACTCCCCGCTATCCGATAGGGAAGCAGTGAGTGGCAAGATTCATGAGCCAATTGCTCGCCCTGAGCGGGCTTGAAGATTAAATATCAGAATTGGAGTTTAAGATGGCTTTGAATCTTTTTGTATTTGAAGCAGTCTGTGGAATCGTAATTTGTAGCTAGTTGAACCAGTTCATTGGGATGTGCAGATGCTTTTGAGAAGAACTTTGTTGCTATAGTTTGCGGGAAAGTGTAAATGTAGGGGACATCTGTGTTCCGATGGAGTTGCACATTTCTGACGAACCATGGAACGTTTGGGATCATTCGTAGACATTTATTTTGCACACGTTGTAACTTGAGAATATTAGTATCAGTGGTATGGCTCCAAGCCGGAGAAGCGTGAGTATAGGACGAACCATCAGTTTGTTAGATAAGTAATTTGATTCTGGTGTTGGGCTTACTGCTTCTTTTGATTAGAGGATAGAGTTGAGCAATGGATTTTGATGTCTTTACACAGAGAGCCTTGATATGATTTGGCAGCTGAAAGTTAGCCTTCTGTCTAGTAGTATTATGCATCTCCTTATCTCACGATCGATCGCCTAACCTCAACTCTTAGTCCTTATCCTTATAAGGACTGGCTTAAAGGGGAGAAGCAAAAGTGCTTTTCATATTCCCCGTTGTCTGTAGAGGACAATGTAAGGATAAGGTGTTATTGAGCTATATAAATAAAGCTCTGATCATGGCAGGAGAGTAACAGCAATAACAGCAATAGCCGAGCCTCAGTTAAAACTTCATTGGCTACAGCATTGCCATGCATTACCCTCCAAGGGTGTTTTTTTTTTTTTTTGATCAGAATCTCAATTCAAATGCATTTAATTTTATATATTTACAAATTATGTATATATTTTTATGGTGTCGTTAGATAAATTTCCGAACTATTTTGCATACATTAAAAAGCAAATAAAATAGAAACTATAACAATAGCTGCTACCTGGCTTTATGAAACTTAATAAAATATGTGATGTAAATCACTACTAAAATGTGTCGAATCATTTCATTTGGCTCTTCTCCTAGTGTTTTATACACTCACTAGATGGCAGATGTAGCTTCAGAATATATCGCTATTTAGCAGAACAACTAAAGTTTTCCTAGCTCTCTGACATTGAATTATAATCTAAAAAAAAAAAAAAAATGACTCATCGACAGTCTGTGAAAAATATTCACTATCGGCAGTTAGCAAGCAAACATTTGTGTAGTGAGAATATTTGATCAACCTGTCAAGAAAACCACGCTTAGCCATTGCATTGACGCCGTAGGTGTCCAACATTATGCTAATCAACACGTTCGGGAAATCGATTACGAAACGTCCTTTTCAATTATTTTAATTATGATGGACGAAAAAAATTCTTTTTTCATTTTTATTTTACCTGAGCAGTTCGATCCCATCACCCTCCCCTTTTTCAGCACCCATTATCGGTTTTCTTTGTATATTTTCTCAAAAAAGCACCGCTGACTGGAGACAACTGCTGTTTGTCAGCGTTCATGGAGACACGAATGAATGTTTCGCTTCCCTTTTGTATGAAGTGCCGAAAAACTAATCGACATCTTTGTAATAATTCACTTTGCAGTTCTTAGAAATCACAGACATTTCTGTCGAAGTTTTCAGATTAATCAGATACAGCATGTTTTCTATTTTGCTTGTTGCTTAAATTTTTTTCGTCAATATTTTCCAGTTTGGTCAGTTATTAAATTGATTTTCGATATTCCAATTGTTACTAATAATTACTAATAAATATTAATATCAACAACCCTATAAAATTCTCTTATTTTGTATAAAAAATAATAAAAATCCATCTTGTAGCACTTAGGAGGGCGCTAGCAGCACTGTGTTTACCACAGTGTCATATTGCTACGCGCGCAAGCATATGCACGTCATAGTGAGATGCGCGCTATTAGCGTAATGCGGCACTGTCCGTCGCGCAGTTCCACTGTTGTTTATATGCACTTTGCGCCAGTAGTAGAGTGTTCGTAGTGCTTATCGTGTTTACTCGGTCTCTTTAAATATTTGGACATTACAATTAAAGGATTTAATTGTAATGTCCAAAACTTGTAAATCCATTCCTTTAATTACAATTAAAGGAATGGATTTTATTTTTAAGTATTTTTTTCATGTTTAATTTTTTTTTAAATTTTTATCATAATTTTGATATTTTATCCAAACACGTATACACTGTACTTATAGTGTGTATGTATATTTCGAAAGTTGCAGCACCCCCACGATTTCAAGCCACGAGCTGCCACTTTTGGTAATAATCCACGAACACCTAATTGACAGTACACGGTAGTTGGAGTAAAATATTAATTATAATAAACCTCTTCAGAGACATAGTTGAAGGCAATATAACATGATCTCAATGTTTTCTTCACCCCTCCCTCAGTGCCTTGTTAAATAGCACGATGTTGGTTAGAATGCAAACACTCGTATATCTATATCTTCTATTTATGTCTCATTGTCTACCTTGCGTGATCTTTCCAGATTAAAAATAAGAACGCCATCTATGGGTTAGACGCTGACTGAACCATCTCCTACTCAAGTAAGGACAAACCCATTGGTAGACAGGTAAGTGACAAAAAATCACATAATTAACATACAGATGGATGGGAACTCCTAGAAAATACTGAAAAATGTTAAATGTTTAAAAAATACGTTAATTATTACTAAGTATGATTAATAAAACTTTATTAGAGAAGCCTTACTAGTCTTTCATTACGTCTTTTCTTATCCTAAAGTATTCAAGTACAACAGAGCATTCGCGGAAGCTTCCTTTGCTTAGCTGGTATAAACCAATACAGTTCTGGGTGAGAAAGACCTGGTTCGAATCTCGTCTATGTCGCGGAAAATCTTTATGAGAATTGTTCAACTGAATGGAGTATCCAGTCTCAGACGGATGTGGAAGAGATTTTCTCCTGGAGATTGTTTTGCACCCCTCCCTCAAAGTGGCTTACTAGTTAGTAAGAAAACGGATGCGAATTACAGAAGTATTTTTTGTAATGGACATTCCGGATTCAATTAAAAAAGGTGTAGTCGAAAAGGATTCAAATTTAACACAGTGAGTCTTTTCAGAACATCTTAATGATCTTGCGAAGTAACCAAATATGGGGCGGGTTTATCTTATTTGGCAGTCCTAGAAGATTCTCCAGACGTGTCGTTTCTATTTACAACCAATGTTTCGTCTTCAGACACATCCCAGTCCAACAATATCTCATTTTCTGAAGCCTTTCATAGTACCGCTTTGTGCAAAAACACGACCACGTGATTTGCTATAAAAGTGTGTCCATTCGAAGTGGTGTGTTGGCACGTTTGTAGTGATTGCAAAGAAACGTTTCTATATTTACTCCATTCTAGTGACGACTGTGTTAATACAGGCTAACAGAGGCTGCAGTTTACCTTACGGAAGCTACTATTACATGTTTGGGCCGTCGTTATAGCAACCGCTTGTTAGATTTAACGGTTCAACACACTTTTTGATATTCTCCCAGAAAAAAGAACTCGGAAATTCCTTTTAGTTTGCACTTGCGCATTCGTCCAACTTTATAAAGACATTTTATTGATTGTGATGTGCTTTTATTGATGTTATTAAATTGTTAATTGTGCGTGAATTATGAATTTATTTGTTGCTCAATGTCTTCGGGTAAATCAGTATTTACCCGAAGACATTATCGACCAACACATGGGATGAGTTCCTTTCTTTCTTTCTTTTTTCCATTTTGAAAACAGTCTTGCCGTTTCTTTAAAAATAAGTTCGTGACCGAGAGTTCACTTACACACAGTTAGGTCAGTGAAACCTTAAAAAAATGCACGCATATATGTACTCTTGGACAGCGCCCATGTCTCTTTTAAGTCTGCAAGATAAAGCCGAGGATTGTATTCTCGTAAGCTCTCAGGTCAACTTGCGAAACTTTCATAGTAGTTTCTACAAACATTCGGCTTTGAAATAATGTTGGATCTAATATCGATTGGTTAAATCCATATCGTAGATTCTCTATGATTTGTCTTGTTTTCACTTCTTTCGTTTTTCTTTTTAATTACTGGAAAGAACTTAAATTAAGTTCTTTCCAGTAATCAAAAATCGTATATAAGAAATGGTGTTAAATGGTTCATATACAATTTATTTTAACATTTAAATTATGAAATATAATTTTTTATGATAAGAATATGAACGCAATGTACCTCAGTGGAAGTGGCGTATGCTGATCATCGCACTCAGAGGGGTACAAGGGGCCCTGGCCCCTCCAAAGAAAAAGCGAAAAAAAACACTAGAAAAATTTCCAAAAATGTTTCCTAATTAAAATTCTTTTTTTTTAAAATTTATTTATGTTGTGTGTCTTCTATTTCTATATTTTCCAAAAGTTGTCTATATAAAAGTTCAGAGGTAAGTAAATATATTCGTGTGTCGTGTCTGTCTTCTTATATGATAAATATTCTTATTTTTATGTACTTAATAAATGCTCGTCTCCGACATACAAAGCTCAGTCTTGTAATTATTTTGCAAGGAACACCCAGTTAGGCCTGAAAATTATCATCGACTATATGAATGATTCCTTTCAATTTACTTTCAATACTAAGATCGGTAAATCGACAATCACAGTGAATTTATTTTAAAATTTGCTCCTCCCACTGTAGAAATAATTGCATTCCTTTTTTTTAAAATTTTTTTTTTTATAGAAATAGCCTGTAAGATTAGATAGTTTAAGAGTATATAAATCTTAAATGCTTTGAAGAAAGAAATGTTTTCGCTATCTGTAATTGGACTGGTAAAAAAGGAAATGACGTCACTTCTTGTGACCCTACAACAAGAATTCACGTCATTGGGATCTGTGAGAAATTTCAAGGTGTACACCTTGTCGACATGCGACCTTGGGTACTTTACTAGTGTTTTATTCTCTTTGGAATATTTTAATTAGTTTCTTTAAAGTATTTCCTTCTTTCTATTTCGATTATTTTCAATGTATACTTTTCATTAGATCAGTTTATTTTTTCATCGCCTTTTCTGAGATTTGTTAGTAAGCAGATATTTTGTGCAAGATTTCTAATTCTTTCTTTCTTTTTTCTTCTTCTTCTATTTCTTCTATATACTTTAATCTACTGATTTAAATCGACTGATGCCTTTTCAGTTATTGATGACTGAGCAGTTTGATAGCAGTATCAGCATCTATATAAAATTCCTGTAATTGTTACTTCGATGTGGACTCGTCACATAAATTTCCAAATTTTACACACATTGTCGTGCCAACTATAGACAGGCAAAGTCACTTGCTCATAACTCTTCTGTTCCGTTCTTTAAATATTAAAAAAAAAACTGTTTTTTCTATTTATTTTTCACAGAAAAGGCTTATATATTAACCGATTTGATATGGTTATTTCTAACAGAATAGAAAACTAATAAAATTCTTCCCATTTTAGTTCCTACGGGAAAAAAAGTACCTTAAAAATCAAGAACGAATGGATCACAACAGCAATTACTTTCCAATCTAGTAATATTTAAAGTCGTAATTTTGTAAAATCCATTTTAATTTACGCTAACCACTGGGCCAGCCAGCCTGGCTGACCGAGTGGTTACCCTATCCGCTCTCCAACTAAAAGGCTGTGGGTTCGAATCCCGCCGTGGGCATGGATGCTTGTGATTGTCTGTGAAAATAGAGTGGTGGTAGTCGTCGATAGATGGTGTTGGTGTATTTGTGGTCAGTTGGTGGATTGAGCTGCAGAACAGGTGCCCTCCGTCGATGAGTCTTTGGACTAATAAAATTAGTCCAAAGACTCATCGAGGGAGGGCACTCATTGAGTGTTATTTGACATCTCCCTGGAGGTGTCGAATAATAATAATTTGTTCTATATTTGCGAAATTAATTTTTTGTAGTACGATGCTTTAGATATTAAATGTACTAAAATTTTCTGCGCCTGTTAGAGGAATTTTGGTAATAAGAAATACCACACGGTTTTTCGCCTATAAAGTGTCGGGCCCTCGGACTACCGACTATTAATTACTTTACTCCCTCCATGCCTGCGAGAAATTAGTCATATCGGAGCATCGTTTTGAGTAGGCATTCTTTTTTTCGTAATGTTTTTTTTTTTGTAATGTTCCTTATAATGACCCCTTCCTACCAAAATGTGTTTTTGAAAATATTTAAATAAAAAGAAATACACTCCAGATAAAGGAAATTCGTAAATAACCAGCAGTTGAAGTAAAACATTCTGGATTATATCTTAGAACGAAGAGGTTTAGTTTTTCTTTAAAAGTTTTAATTTTATCTTTCAAAAACAAAATGGTCTTCCGTATCACCTTAAGTTTCTCTGCTGTTTCAGAACGCATTTACAAACGTAGGCAAAAAATCCATAAATTAAGGTGTGATGCCACTGGAAGTAATGCAACAAATAAAGCTATGTAAAAGTAAATATCTGCATATATAATTATGGATTTAGGATTATGAACTCTATATTTAAATCTACAAACTTTCTTTATTGTATTTCTTCGTTAACTTCATGTTCAGTTGGAGAAGAGCAGAGAAGGCAAGCCTCTGGAGTGTAATCTCACACACGTTTATCAGTCTTTGTGCTGTCAGAACCACAGTCTAAATCCCCTTAGGAATGATGTGTAGGGGAAAACTTTCCTACAATGCCTCTGTTTCCTTAGTAAATCTCTGAAGATCAGCCTTCCATATATTGGGCACACACGTTTGACCAAGTCGGAATAGTTTGGTAAGTAGGAACAGCTTATAAAGTAGGGATGGATACGTGTGGGTGTGTTGCTTCATCACTTTCAATCACTTGTTTCAAGAATTTCTCACGATGCAGATGGTCCGAATTTGTCAGTTCCTTAATCTGTTTGTCTATCTTTCTTCTTTTTCTCTTACACTGGACTTTAGTCCACTGGTCATCTTGTTGGTGTATATTGGGAGCAACATTTCTAGTCGAATGGAAATCTTCTCATAAATCTCTTTCATGCGTAACTTATCTCTTTATTTTCATCCTGAAGTATGTTAGCAAAACTTTTACTGAACACTTTTTCCACAATTACTAAGCTCATTTTTACATGTAACTCTTGTTTTACACTTACTACATAGGGATAACACACACACACATGGATACAGGTTATATAATTTCAACAATTAATTCTTAAATTTAATGGGAAAACATTAGTGCGTAATAATAAAACAGAAAATATCTGCATTTATTTGTTAACGAAACTAATTCTCTCACTAATCCTCACGTTAATTTCCGATACATTTTTTGGCAATGAAGTTATTTTGAAGAAAAGTGCTGTAATGATAGCTGAGTTGGAAATGATATAAATGCCTTACATCTTCCAAAATGACTTGGCTTATAAGTATTTATACATATTTCTTAAAACTTTCCTTTCCCAAAGTAATTCAATAACTCTTGAAATGGGCTAATATTGCAAATCATCTATTTGTTTCATAAATGTTTTCACTTCCCAGTATACATATCACATACTATTTACCGAAATTCACAAAATTAATTATTTTTTTAAATTTGCTTTCATGCACAATCGTGTTTTTAACGTTATACTACATAAGAAGAAAATTACTAAGCACAACATCATATCATACAATAACAACAAATGTATTTTTCATAGATAGTATAATTACTCAAATCCAAATTCTTCTTAATATGTAATTTTATAATAAATATTTTAAGGTGTATTAATATAATATATAAGTTTTTAAAAAAAGTTAAATAATTTTTAAATTTTATTTTAATAACAAAATACTTTTATATTTTTAATATAATTATAGAAGCATTTTATTATAATTTAAATATTTAGAATGATATTGTCATTTTAGTTTCATTTTCCTTTTGAATGTGTATTTCTTTAAAATCGTTGAATTTGAATATAAATAACAATAATTGCAATGCCTATTTCATAAATTCAAAGTGCAACAATTGTATGGGACTTTGGAGAAAAGTATAATTCCAGATGTAACTCTGAACGGTCCTGATGAGATAGTGAAGAGATGTAATAATTGCGGATTCTGTTCGCTCTATGATTTGTAGTTTTGACGAATTTTGATTTTTCGATGAATTGCTTTTCGGTATATTGTGTTTTCAATTAATTGCCGATCGATTAATTATTTTTTCGAGGAACTGTTTTTCGATTAATTATTTATTCGATTAATCGTTTTTTCCGATAAATTGCCTTTCGATAAATTGTTTTCGGTGAATTTTCTGGATACCATTCAACAAGGTGTTGGATTGCGTCTACGACATACCAGGCATTCACCAGACAGTCCTTACATTCTCATTCTTGATGAACTTGATCGGCAACAATGTTCAGATATTCCGTAGAGGACACTTGACCTTCCAACAATATCCGAAGACCCATTCCGTACCAAGGGAACATGCCTCACCCCCATGATACCATCTCCAGAACCTTGAGATGTGTTTACAAGGCAAGCTGGGTTCATTATTTCATGGAACTCCCGCTAAACTCTGCCTACCGTCGGTACAGAACAAGATGGACCCTGACTCTTCGGACCACAAGATTTCTTTCCAGTCTTCTAGTGTCCGGCCACTGTGTTCCTGACAACACTGTAGACGAACTTTCCGGTTCTTTGCACAAATCAGTGGTTATCGTATAGGCATGCGATTGCCAATGATCCTCTTCAATTCCCGGCGCATAGTTTGGTGAGATATGGGTCGAGAACAACTTCATTAAATGCTTCTGTTAATTGCTGCACACGTGTCCATACAAGACTTCTCAAACGACAGCGATCTGACAAACTGTCTTAGGACCACAATTACTCCTCTTAGAGAAGCAATGTGCATTATTTTCGCACTGACTAAACACCCGGGATAGCTTACTTTTAGAAATCAGTAAGCTCTGCTGTTTTCAAAATCGTGGCTCCAGCCAGACGGGCACCCACAGTAAGTCCTTTATAGAACTGCGAAAGATCCTTTGTTTTTCCCATTGTGATAAACGCTATTGAAGACTACTGACAGCAGCATTCTTAAATAGTTGCCTAGAACAGGTGGTGAAGCACGTGACCGAAGTATTTTGCACATATGGTGCGTAAGATTTCTAATTCAGTAGACGATATGTATATACAACTGTTAGCACTATGGAAATACCATTTCCATAGCGTTAACTTCACATTTCTTCAGTAATAGGATGGAAAGTTCTAAGGTCATTATATATGACTTTAGAATGCTTCGAATTCTTTTCGATGCTTTTTACTTTTTGAATATGCATTTTCATAGGCTATGCTCCACAAAATTGACTGCCTCCATTTCTCTAAACAAGTTTTTAGGAGGGTTATACAGTAACTCAATTACAGCTTATCTCCAGATTGCCCAATTTATGATTTGGTTTTTACGGTGTCGGAATATGTATGGCCCAATGTTTTAAGCCTTTCTTCAATGAAAACAATTCCTAAAATTTACAAAATAATAAACAGCCAAATTTCAAGTCTACAAATGTTTCGGTTATTTTCATTCTATTAGCCCAAACTGCCTTTTGAAAATGAATTACATCTCATTTTATTTGCAACTTTAAGCACATTAGTACATTTACCCATCAAAACAATTTTTGGGATCGTGACTGTGTTGTAAATATCTGTACATATATCACCATGAGAAGTATGTAGAGAGAATTTTACATTTGTGCATAAAATGGTTCAAAATTATTAAAATAAATCACTTTGGAGCTGTTTGAGAAACATGAGCTGCTAGAACTCGTCCCATGTAAGGCTGTGTACTTGATTCGAAAAATTAACTATGAAGAATAATAAAGAAGTTACGACACAGGCTTTGAGCCAGGGTATAATTTTTAAAAATCGCTTAGCTAGGGATGTGCTACCCTAGAGGAACCTTCCCTTTTCTTTACAGAAACTACCTTTTTTCTAAAAGAAGAAAAAAAGGTAGAATAAAAAGTTAAAATATAGCAAATACGATCAGAAGTTAGAAATTTGTTTTCTTTGTTCCTGATGATTTTATTTGATGACGAAGTAAACCTAACTCTTCTTTGTCTTCAGTCATATTATCTTGAATTAATAAATGAATGAAAGGAGAAATTCTGGAAATCAAGTTCATTTGATGAAAAGTAGAAAATTTTAAACCCCACTCCCAAAAGTAGGACCATTACAAGGACCATCACAGACGAATTTAAGTATTGCGAATACTTACAAGAGCTTACACCTCCTTACTTATATCATAAGTAAGAAGGTAAAATAGGCTTCTGTTGGAGTGAAGAAGTAGAGTAGAGTTATGGCTAAAACTTGCATCACTGTATCATATCAAAGAGAAAAACCACCCCACCTGGTACTCTCTGTTTTGCAAGAGGTACTTGTTCAATAAAACCTACCCAGATATAAAGATAGATATAAAGGTAGATGTTTACTCCATTATGGTTGAAAAACTTCTGTTAGCTGGTTCTAGTGGTACTCGCTCTGTATATGTGTACTGGTTACAGCAAAATTAATGTTGGCAGCTCCTTACAAATATTTTATTAAGATGATTGTCTGTGATGAATCCAAGGACGCACACATTTTCAAGAATACCTGGAGTTACTGACGCCAGAGATAGAGAAATCTGTGATGAGGAAGAGATATTTTTACTCAAATTAAACATGATCTGGTGGAGGATGTCAATTGATCGCCACTCTGGTGAAAACTATAGAGAGGAGTTTTGGTTGATTTCAATTAAAGATTGATTAAATTAAAAGCTTGCCGGTTTGAATTTTTAAGCCTGCCATTTTGAATTGGCATGCCAGTTTGAATTTTTAAAAACTAAAAAAAAAAAAAAAAAAAGATGCCTTCACTTTTTCTGAGAGCATATCCACTTTACTAATCTGGATAACCACAATTATATATTGTAGTTTAATTAAAATTGAAATTATATATTTCAATTTTGGTTTAATCGCAGAGAGAAACTTTTTTTTGCCATGTTACAATGGTATTGGGAAAAATTGGTCGTTGAAAAGGTTACTTTGCTAAGAGTTGTTGAAAAACCACATTTGTCACCTCAACACGACTTCCGTTCTACCAACATTACTGGTAAAAATTTGTTTTTGTTTCGGTATTCCATGAAGACATTGAATATGAAAGCAAGCTACTTAGAAAAGATCCAAAAAGATTTGACAACACAACAACGTATCATCGCTGTGTCCTAGTTGATATGAAAAATGCTGCTGACCTACACCATTTCAGAGTTTTAAAAATGTCTCAGTTACCCCAGTAGAAAAAGGTTATTTATTTCACCACAATTAAATTATTATATTTGCTGTGTCTACGATGGTAACTTTTAAAATTCAAACTGACTTACTATTTTTTGCAAACCCTGACAATACGAATTACACCTCACATAGCTTAGTTACTGGAATAAAAGTAAAAATGTTTTTTTTTAATATTTTATTTTGAACAAGCGATGCTTACTTCACACCGTTCAGAAGGTCCTAAAAATTATTTTTTGCTAAGTGGATGTACTAAATACGTTAAAAGATGCAACCAAAAACATTTGAGATGAAAATAGCGAATGGAACAAAGTTTACTTTATAGTCACTTCCAAAGGTTATCTCTCTAAAACATTTTTTTAAATTTATTTGATTTTTCAAGCAACATTTTTGGACTTCAAATTTAACTCTTTTTAAAAATTTGTTTTGAAAATTTAAAGCAGTTATTTATTTTCCTAGAGTTCAATCATGGTAATTTTGAACTTTCATATTCCGCTGCATTTATGAATATAACGCACAAAAATTCGGACTTTTAGATTCAATTAGGGCCTACAGGATAGAGTAAAATGAAAAGAAAAAAAAAGACAGCACTCGACAACTTAAAAATAAGATTAGTTTATGTGAAAATGCAAATAAGAAGTTAAAAGATACAAGCATTAAAATTACACTGAAAATCAGAATTGGACAATCTAGAAATAAGCTGCGATTAATTTTGAACTCTTCAATACTGTGAAATTTTTGTGGCTTCTCCGAATCAAAATAGTTCTCACTTTTGTCGAGTTTTATTTTTGTGTCGTTTAAAAATAAAACAGAAAATAAGAAACAAGAAGTTTTGCTGCGCTGATGACATTACTGAAGCCACCAGACACACCAATTTTACTACAGTGAAAGATACACTAACAAATGACCTTGCAGTCCTAGATGATTACGCCCAAATCCTAGCAAAACAGAAGTTTCGTGCCTCCACCTGAGCAATAACCAAGCTAACAAGCAACTCATGGTCTACTTCAACCACAAACTGCTACGCTACAACAGATTCCCGAAATATCTGGCCGTCACTCTGGATAGAAAACTATCTTTTAAACCACATCTCATTAACACAGCATCCAAGCTAAAACACGAAACAATATACTGCAAAAACTATGTGGAACAACTTGGAGTGCCTCAGCAACAACGCTTCGCTGCACTGCTCTTGGCCTCGTTTACTCTACAGCTGAATACTGCTCACCCGTATGGCTGAACAGCGCCCATGTGCACCTGGTTGATGCTCAGCTTAAATCCACTCAGCGCCTTATTTCTGTAACTGTAAAATCAACCCCTACCTACCAGCTCCCCGTGCTAAGCGACATCCCGCCTCCACACATCCGCAGATTCAACTTTCTTCTATATGAATACAGCAAAATCATGGAAATCCAAACTCTTCCAATCCAGGAAGACATCCCACCCCTAGAAATAAACAGGCTAAAGTCAAGGCACCCTCCAATCTTAACAGCAAAAAATCTTGTACAGACAAGTTTCAACATGAAGGAGAAGTGGAAAGAGTCCTGGTGTAACACTTCAACAGGGGTCTTCCATGAATTAGTGGACCCAACAGAGACACCTTCGGGTTTTGACCTACCTCGAAAACTTGATCTGCTCTTAACCGAATCCGCACCAACCCATGGCAGATGTGCAGACCACCTTTACAAAATGGGGCATGATTGCCTCACCCAGGTGTGACTGTGGATCACCCCGCCAGACAATCATATTACAGCAGAATGTGTCCAACGCGCATTCAGTGGAAACCTGTCTGAGACTTCATCCATGCTACTCCAAGTGCAGTTGACTGGATAATCAACCTACACGTTCAGTTGTAGCCTATTCTTGATTCTTGAGTGTCTTTTTTATGACTGTATTATGTCTTATTATTGTACTCTGGCCATATATATTAAGGATTAATGAAATGTAACTTTTCATGTGTGAGCCATACACTAAATAAATAAATAAATAAATAAAAAACGTCGGAAAATCCAGCCACTTTTTTTAACAAGAACTTGCTGACTGCAAAATTAATAAAGCTCTTGTTGCAGCATAGGAAAACTAGCTCTAAAGATCCTATACCAAAAGACATAAGTTATTTCTTAAATATAAAATACAAGATGCTTTATGAAAAAAAAAAAACTAACAAGGTATCGCATTACATACGTCTTGCAAACTGAGACCATAACTTATTTTTTGTAAATGCAGCTAACGAATAAAAACGTCTTACTTTGGGTGCATAAGAAGCTGACATAATTTATCATTTGAAAGGACAGTTATTTTCTATATCAATCCCCAAAATACGGATGTCAGCCAATAGCAACTCTATAACAAATACACTGCCAGGCATTAACTCCGTTATTCTAAACAAAAGATTTTTCCTTTGACATCCACCTAGTCAATGTCATACGAAGGTGGAGGATTTTACTGCTAGGACAAAACCCTCCACTTCTATATCACACCGACGTTCGGGTGTTTCATTCCTACAAAACAGGCAAGCCAGTCAAAAGAACACACGCAAATTACAGACATGATACAGTAGCATAGCTTTAGTTTCTTCGGTTAAAATTCAAACCAACAACAACAGAAGAAGGATTGAAGTATGTATGCAGTTCTTCATTTTTGAAAGCACGTGGTTTGGAAATAATAAAATTTGTATTTTCTTTTGCAGGGGAAAGAGCTCGGGAATAAAGTCTATCCTTCTTCATACTAGCAACAGTTCAACTAATTCACTGCGTGTAGAGATGGATGGAAGAGCTTAGCACGCACAGAAACCGGAAATGTGGATATAATCCTTATGGATGTTAGCACCGGTCGGATATTAATGTTAGTTATGAGGCAATGCGTTTACCGTTTTTCTTTCTTATCGCTAATTTTATATCAAATGAAAAGCACGTGGCCATGTTTTACAGAATAACGTGCAACGTTAACTGAAAGGATTGAATTTTGTAGATATTCGGATTATCTTTTTTTTTTCCCCTTAGAAGTCAATTTTTATGGCGCATATATTTTCTGTTCACCTGGCCTATTCATATTCGGATATTGAAGTGGGTGTTTGTCAAAAACTGTTTTTTCTTTGCTTATTTTTTAGCTTAAAGTGCTGTTTGTCGCCTCAGCTATGAAGGGAATATCAACATGTAGACCTAAAAATAGATATAGCAGCCCTGAAGAATAAATAAAACAGCAATAAAAAATAATAGAACAATCTCCAATTGAAGATAATTTTCCAACATTAAAAATCGATGTTTTACGAGTTCATACTCACGATATAAATAAAGACTAATGTCTGGAGTACTGAAATCCGTCAACTCTAACAAGCTACAGAGTTCGTAGGGGTTGCGTGATCTTTATTAAAGCAAAGTAAGTTTTTTCAAGAAAAAGTCATTGGTGTGCCAAAATCTCGGGTATAAAAAATTATGGAATATCAATTTTTTATTATTTGGGAAAAAAATAAAGTCTAAGTAGTATTTCGCCTGCTCGTGTGTGTGTGTGTGTGTGTGTGTGTGTGTGTGTGTGTGTGTGTGTGTGTGTGTGTGTGTGTGTGTGTGTGTGTGTGTGTGTGTGTGTGTGTGTGTGTGTGTGTGTGTGTGTGTGTGTGTGTGTTCCTTCGGAAAAAGGTGAGAAAATTGAAAATTAAATTCGAATCACTTTCATTGAAAGACCCAGCAGTTAGGACCAGACCCAAACAGAACGCTCTAATCATAGATCTACTTGGAATGGTCGATCTATGATTAGAATCAAAAACCATTCAATTACTATTATTTCTTTTAAAATTACATTAATCTAGTTTTGGAAGATTTTTCTGTTTTTTTCCCTCCCATTTTTCGAAATTTGTTTCTCCAATTTATTTTTAATCGAAATGAATAGAAAATGACACATCTGGAAGACCACTTGTCAGAAAGAGATGGTCATTGAGGACTAGAAGAAACTTGTAATGGTCATCATATATCCATCAAGTTCCCACCATCTACTTTTTTATACTATACACGAAACCATGTATTTCCGAATATAAGAAATTACCTTTCTTGTGTAATTCGTTATTAAAATAAAACATGTAGTTGACATTTCTCCAAAGGTTCTCCACTTCCAAAACATAGGTGATGTCCTTGTTAGACTTTTACTCCGTAGAACGAATTTTTCCGTAGAAAAAGTTATTAAGAAATAAAGAATGTTACATGATTTATTTCAGTGCAATATATATTCAGGTGTTTCCCATTCATAGTAATATGTGAAGGGGAAAATGAATATCATGAATATCATATTCTTCATTCACGCTTATTTGAATATAAGATCAGATAAATGTCGGAACTTTATTTCTCTAAAATCTCGAAAATTTATATACGAAGCATCATTAATATATACGACCAAAATCGAAAATCGTAGTGAATTTGAGAGAATTTCTTTTATTATTATAAATGCATTTTCTACACCCTCTGTCCAAAAAGAAACCGAACTTTTCGAAAATTAAGAAACTAGTGGCGCCACCTGTTGTGTTGTATCTTTTTTTGTTGTCGAAAGCGGCAACCTTCATTAGTACTGTGTCAACTGTTTATGACATTTGTTTTTATTAGAAACCGAGTTATAGTTATTTTGACGAACGGTCGGAAAATGAGTTTCAAACAGAGCTGCGATTGACTTTTGTGTTAAACTTGGTAAACGTTTTACCGAAACTTATCAAATGCTTCAAAAAGCATACAGTGATGAATGCGTATCCCGTACTCAAGTTTATGAGTGGTTTAAGCGATTTCAAAGTGGTCGTGAGACGCTTGAGGACGACGAAAAGCCGAGCCGTTCAAAAACTGGACTGAGAAAAGTTAATATCCAAAAAGTGAGTGATCGCATCAACGAAAACCCGAACTCGTCCGTGAGATTCATTGAAGATGAATTGGGGATTCCAAAATCAACTCTGCACAACATTTTGACCGAGAGTTTGGGCCTTCGTAAATTGAATTCCCGATTTCTTCTCCACAAGTTGACCGACGACAAAAAAAATGTATCAAATCGAACACTGCAAGGACCTCATTAAAACTCTCGTAAGGACTCAAACTTCTTTGAAACAATCGTTACTGGTGACGAAACGTGGTGTTTTGAGTATGAGCCCGAAACAAAGGCCAGATTGCTGAGTGGAGACCACCAGAAGAGGGGCATCCGAAAATAACATCGCTTGGAGAAGTCAAAAGTAAAGACAATGCTGATTTGTTTCTACGATTCCAAGGGCACTGATCCCGTTTGATCAGGCGGAACGTAAAGAATACGTTCCGCCTGATCAAACGGGCAATTCTAAGTTTTATCTCGAAGTTTTGAAGCGATTGATAACGAGAATTCGTCGCGTACGGCATGAATATCGTGACTACCGACCGTTCGTCAAAACACACTGTCACTCTTGGCACTATAACTCGGCTTCTAATGAAACAAATGTCATAAACAGTTGATACAACACTAATGAAGGTTGCCGCTTTCGACAACAAAAGATACAACAGGTGGCGCCACTAGTTT
Organism: Typopeltis vanoorti; assembly: GCF_054136105.1. Classification (NCBI taxonomy): domain Eukaryota; kingdom Metazoa; phylum Arthropoda; class Arachnida; order Uropygi; family Thelyphonidae; genus Typopeltis; species Typopeltis vanoorti. The sequence continues at coordinate 113,140,678 of NC_143565.1, read as the reverse complement.
CTTCTATTTTCGAACGTTCAGTATCGTTTTGGACAGAGGATGTATACATGAAGAAACTCGTATTTCGAATGCTCATAACATTGAATGCTACAGAAAAAGAATCTTTACGCAAAGGAATGTTTCACTGGTGGCACATCTGACAGTTTAAAGTGAACGAAACAGGAGCACCGCCCGAGTGTTCAGATGACAGCGCAGCAGGGGTAGAAGATTAATAATCTTTGCATAATAATTAATAATGACATCAGGTAAACAATTAATCTTACTGTATTCAATGGAATATCATCGATTGTAGTTGATGAATCGTATGCCTTAATATTATCGTTGCGATGCAGAAATGAACTCGTCAAGTGGGTTAACGTCTCATACTTCACAAATCCGAATTAAGCTTGTTGGAAAAAAGTATTGGGACAATCTTGTTTAGAAGGAAACACATATGAATATCCCTGACTCAAAACTCAAACACTTCTTATAGGAAGTAAAGCCCCTGCTGCTCAGATTTATAGTATTATAATAATTTTTATGTTTTTCGGTTGGAACTGCCGGACTGACCAAGCCAGTAAAGCAGAGAATCTAATAAACATCTGAGAAGATCACAAGAAAATCTTTGTATATGGAGATAAAAGAAAAGAAAAAATACCGATAATTTCAATTGAAGTTATCGGTATTTTTAAACACCGCTATAAATCGCCAGTGTCGACAACCTGAAATTGCGGCATGTAGATGGTAGCAGTGGTTTATTGAATATTAAGAGTCACAAGAGAAGGATTAGAGCTTAGAGAGAAATTGACACAGATCTTTCATAAGGGATGAAATATGGTTAAATTCTTTCTGAGATGAAGAAGAAGACGGATTCTAAACCGAAACGCTGGACTGATTTGTTGATAAAGGACTGTTGAAATCATTACATAAGACGGTAGACTTAATGCGTTGCGTTTTCTGAAATAATGAGGCCTCAAGTGAGACCCAGCGGCTCAGTTAGTATCGACGATGTCCATTGGTTAGAATGATCTTGGTTCGGATCGCTGTTAGGATGCAAAGAACCCTTACAAGGGCGTTTTAACCAAAATGAACTAACAAATCTCATTTAGTTTTAAATATTTTCTCTAAAGATATGTTGATAATGGAAATTCCCAAATGAAGTGTATTAGCTGTCACTTATGAACTCTCACGGTAGCTTTCCATTTTTGCTCATTAATTAAAAACATGGATTTTTTAAAAAGAACAAGATCGGTAGGCTTCGTCTTAACGCTGCCCTCTTGACATCTTGATCAATTGAAATGCATATGTTTCTCCACTTTATTATTATTATTATTAAGAGAGACCTCCAGGGAGTCAGGGACTCATCTAAGGAGGCTACATACTACACACACCAGCTATCATACTTATTCTTGAATTCATTCACATTACTTGCACTCACAACATCCAAAGGAAATCCATTCCAACCATGCACCACTCTCTGAGAGAAAAATCTAGCCTTCGCACCCTTCTTGGCCGCCTTCATTCTCAGCTTCCAAGGATGCCCTCTCGTCTTTTCCCCACCCTCCATAAACTGAAAAATTCCATCAATTGAAATTCTGTATGACCCTTTCAGAAGTTTGTAAGTCTCAATCGTAACACCCCTCTTACTCCCGTTTGCTAGTGTCTGCAGTCTACAAATTCTCAATCTGTCTTCATAATCAGTATTCCAAAATCCTGATATCATTTTTAACACTCTCCTTTGTCCTCTCTCCAATATATCAGAATCATAACGTAAACTAGGAGACCAGACCTGTGCACAATAGTACAAGTGACCTATCAAGGCCTTGTAAAGAGTCAAAATAACATCCTTATCTTTACATGTGAACGTTCGTTTCAGCATTGCAATTATCCTTTGAGTTATATTTGCAGTCTTTGCCACATGGCCCCTGAACTTTAACTTTCTATCTATTAACACTCCAAGATCCCTAGCCTCACCAGTTTCTTCTAGCCTAATCCCGACAATATAATACGACATTGGATATCTAATCATGCCGAAGTGAATGACTTTACATTTACTGACATTGAACTGACACCCATTTTCCTATGCCCACAATTCCAGCTTATTCAAATCATTCTGCAAGGACTGAATATCAACAGCATTCCTGATTACCCTACCTATCTTTGCATCATCAGCAAATAGCTGTATGTCGCTTGTCAAATCCTTCCCAATATCATTAATGTACAGATTGAATAATAGTGGACCAAGCACTGATCCTTGTGGTACACCACTTGTCATCGATGTTCCTTCAGATGAAACAACAAATTATTTGAAAATAAATAATAAATAGATCCGTTGTAGTATAGAATAGAGTAGAGAGACTCCCACTGAGGAGTGAATTCATACAATTATAGCATATTTAACCCAATTATGTTTGTCATCTAGCCATGCGATGTGCTGAAATGAAGTCAGTACATATTAAACAATAACATTACATATTCGAACTTCATAACCTTGGTTTCCATGGAAGGACTGCTGTGGAAACATTGTATTACCCCAAATAATACCCTACATTACAATGAAGTAATTGATAAATTAGAAAAAGAGCCAGAGAACTCAACCAAGAAACTCACATGATAACTCTTGCTGATTCTAACGCACTCGCCAAAGCTAAACTAATTCCACTGAAATCAGCAGTACAACATCAAATTCCCGAAATCAATGCTGACTAAAAGATCTCCACCAAGATAGCAAGACTACGAACAGGACATTATAGAGCAATGAAGATCAATACAGATGATACGAGAACACACAGAAACTGCCCCAATAGTGAACTGACACCCACTCACATCTTTACTTGTCCAGCAATTACAGCAGCCTTGCAGGAAATAAATCCTAACCCTGAACAACAGCTCTATACGAACAAAATCATCGACATAGTCAAAGCAGTTCAAGAAGCACATGGAAACATCTAAGACTCTTCAAAGGACAAGATAACAACAACAACAACAATGCCCTACTTGACGTATGTGGTGTAAAGTTCCTCATTGCCCTGATTCCAACATCTACTCTCCAATCAAGGACAGTAGACTGTTGGAAAGCTGTGGTATTATGGAGTTACGAATCCTGATAATCTCGTTATTCCAATTAGATTCATATGTTTAGTATGGTGGCTCCGGATGAAGTTATTTACCACAATTTATAGTTCGGTTTCTGATGATTCTCCACACCAAAGTGGATAAGCTTTAGTATGGAGACTTAAGTGTAGGGAGGCTTCCCTTCGTTAGGGTTATGAATCTTTGTTGTAGTATCCAGAACAATGAATGAAAATGAATGTCGAAATTCATATGGACATAATGGAAAATTCCGTGTTCAACGTTGTGACAGTTATCTGAAAAAAGCCCTTATCATGATAAATAAATTGACCTGTTTTGTGGCAATGATGTGAAGATTAGAATGGATAGTGATGCGTCACAATCTGAATTGTACAGAATACATTTGGGAATAATTAGAACATTGATTGCCTAATGGCTCCCACTTAATTACAGATACTGATGATTATTTTTGGTGGAATTATGTATCACACAGTACAGAATTAAATTCCGTACTGTGTAGATCTGCAATATCGGTTCTATGCCAGTGGTGTATTAAGATTGGTAAAAATTGGCATAGATCTATAAACATTCTCCTATTGCTAAAAGTTTTGAAAATAAATCCCAAAATAATAAATAAATAAATTGCGAAATAAATATATATGACCTAAAGAGTTTTATAGCTGACACATAGACATATTATTAAATATGGTATGCACATATTCAGGATAGGAATCTTGTGTTTTTCAATCCTTAAATATTCTTAATGTTATTCAAAGGAAGAATTCTAGATCGAAAATGATCTTTTTATAAGGTTTACAATACTTGCAGAAAAAGGGCATATTTTTCATTTTTTCCCTTCTGTCCTTCATGTTTATAATTCATTTTTGCTATGAAAATTGAGGAAATAAATAGTATTTATAAACACTGCTATAAATCGTCAGTGTCGACAACCTGAAATTGCGGCATGTAGATGGTAGCAGTGGTTTATTAGTCATGTTGCACCGTTCCGTTGATGACAAAAGTAAAAGGTAGGTAAAACACGTTCTCAAACAAAGGTGACCCTTCCTTTCATGACATTAATTTGATCATTTTTTATAAAGATGTCAGCATAAATGTAAATTAAATAAATAAAAAGTGATGTTTATATTAGTCATCAATCGATCCTTCCACATTATCACTTCATATTATCAATCAACGTTTACCTATCAACCTATCCTACATTATCAAATAATATACGCTTATCCTCATTTCGATTATAGAAATATATTAATGTTTTAATTTTATTTTTTACTTTTTATCAAAAAATAACGAAAACTTTTTTATTATTAAAAACTTTTAAAAATTATATTAATAAATGAAAAATTAATTAATTAAACTGCAAAGAAGTTTTCACACCAATAATAATAGTATATGCAATTTAATAACATGGAAACGTCATATGAGCGAAACTGCTTCTTTTTTTTTTACATATAGTAATGATAATTCTTGTATACAGTAATGATAATTTTTGTAAGATGATAATTCCTGTAAGATTTTATATTTTTAGGAAAAATGTGAAACTTTAAATTAAATATTAAATAAAATAAAACAAGTGACAAAAAAAAGCTGTCTTATAGTACCAGGTATACCCGCTAGATGGCAATAGTAACAGCCATATGGTTGAACATCTTTCATTTCGTAGAACATTATTAATTTTCTATGAGAAATAATAATGAAAAAAGTTTGGAGTAGTTTAGATATCCTTATTCCATGTGAAAAGTATTCTTTTTAGTGTTCACTATAAATTCTTAATCATAAAGCACTAGATAAATTGCAGAATTGCTAGTCTTTTTTTAGAGATAAGAGATCTTGAATTTCTTTATTCGCTCACTTTTTACTTTCATCTTACGTTTATATACCTATCTGTTCTTCTCTCTCTCTTCCGCAGACGAACGTCTAATCTTTCTTGAGCCTCACTCGGGTTCTTAATTCGATTAGCCTACCTCTTCAATGTCTCCATTATCGGCTCCCTTTGAAGTTTGTATCAATTACTGCTGGTCACATTCAAAGTTAAGCTTGTTACGTTCAAAGGGGTACACAATAAATGTTTCTGCCTTCCTTTTATACGGTGTACCGAAAACTAATCAAAGTCATTGTAATCCGCTTCGGCATTTCCTCTTTATGTTGGAAGAAGACGCTTTTCTTAAATATTTAAGGGGGGGGGGGGCTCTTAAGACATGGGAAGCAGAACCTTTGTATTTTAAAACCTCTCATTTCTTATACTGCGTTTTCACTTCAGTTTGCTCAAGTTTGTATAAATTGATTTAAACTGTCTCTCTTTCGTTTGTATTCTTTCTTTGGCTGCCGATTTATATTTTTATTAGCTTTTTCCCAACTCACCGTTAATTTGTTAAACTCTTTCTTTACCTTTTACACTTTATTTTGGACGTGTGCAGCTGCATCGTGAACCGTTGATGTCCACGAAGGCATCTGGAAAACTTACTAGTCTCGAGGAGATTGGGGTCTACTTTAGAAATGGACTTCTATCATGAAGATGAACTATTTCTGCCTTCTTTCTATATGGCATACACATGCGGCGACAAAAAAATCCATTCCCTTGATGGTATATTGGAAGCTGTGCACTAAAACGTTGAAAATGGTAGTCGTAGTAACAGCTTCAATGCGTAGAAAATAAAAAAGTAAGTTTTTAAACGACTCTCCTCGGATTTCTAGTGCTTATTTCTTTTTCAGTTTTTAGGAGTTCGAGATACTAAAGTGTAGAAACGTAAGGGAAGATATACATTACGCTCGAGCTGAATCTATGTAGTCCATTTATTGTAGATAATGTTGCATTAATATTAGCGCTCTCCAAATAATGAGAAGCGACAGCAACTGTTGCCATAGTAAACTATTGTTTCCTGCTTCTATAGCCAACAACTCTAATTGAAGTCTGGAATCAGCAATAATTTTTTTTTTGTTTTGTTCACAAGCTTTTTGTGCCTATTAGCGAACTGCCATGTTTTTAAGTAAGACTTATTATTTGTAATTTATTTTATTTGCTTCGCATTGTACATTGTCTTCTTCATTTTAACATGGATTTTAGATAACGGGACAGAGTTGCCTGTTCCAGTCGCTTATTGGTCTTCTAATTCTTCTTTTGTAATTTATTTTATAATAATAGACTAATTTTGAAAGTTTCTGCTATTGCATATTTGATTTTAGCTGTTATAAAGATTATTGTTAACATTTATTAATTAAAATTAAGTGCAGCATCCCATCTGCCAATTAAGTATGATGCTAATAGTAGTGTGATGTGAAGATGTTTATCCTAAGAGATAAAGAGCCTCTTGGCTCTTTATCGATGTTTCTCCTAGTTTGAACAAGAATCTATTCTCGTAATATCTGGAAAACTGAACACCAAACGTTAATATGTTTAATAAAACTATCCTTACAGTACACGATGACATACCATGTCATCGAGTACTGTAATGGAAGTCTAAGGAAGTCTGAGCTTAGTTGAGGGCGAAGCAAACAGGTCCTACTTCGCTAAAGGCTTCCATATTGATGGAAGCCTTTATCCTCTGAATTTATAAGCATTCAGTAGCCTAACCAGAAAGTAACATTTTTAATCCAGGACAATCAACTATAAAATGAGTTTGAAAAAGAAAGGGTTTATTAACACTCAGGTGTTCATTCAAAATAAAAAATAATACATAATACCCGCGATACGCACAGCCTCTAAGACATAATACTTGTCCATATAACTTTCATTTTTTAGGCTAAGGTGGCTAGTCCTATGCATAAATCGGCTAATTTGCTCCTGGCAAGTTTGCCGATTTGGGAATTTAAAACCAGAGTTTTCGAAGGATACCTTACCAGGTGTGCTAAACCTTACCTTAAGGAGGTGCTGTTCGTCGAGAGTAACCAACTGAGATACAGCGGTTCCGATTTTGTAAGATAGCATGGTAAATATATACAAATATGTATGTGTTTCGGGGAAGGAGGTTAATTAATTTCTGTGAACTAAATGTGTGTCCAATCTACGTTGTTATATGAATAATCTACTAAGAAAGAATTTTTGGCTGTCCTGGTAGGTCCAGTGGTAGCATCTCTACTAAAACAGGTTGCGAGTTAAAATCCTGTTAGTACTGTGAGTGGTTTAAAGTTTGAACAATTCAACTTTAGTTGAAACTTTATGTAAAGATCAAAAAGGTGACACTTTATCAAGCTATTTCAAGCTTCCAAATAAGAAGGATAATCTTCCCATAGCGATTGATAAAATTCATCTCCTATCTAAACATTCACGAATATCCATGCAGGTAATTGGATTTCAACTGAATCCTGTTTTTAAGTGGAGGTGTTATCCACTCCAAGAGGCCCAGAATTTGATAACATTATAATTTTTCGGAATTCAATGCAAAATCTATAAGGAATTTTGCTAAGTTAACAGGCATATGTTAAACAAACAGAAACTTAGAAGAAATATTTTAAGTAAAAAGTAAAAGCGACAGAAAATGCAAAATTATACCACGAATGAAGGACTTGATGCATTGCGATATTACCTGAGTAGCTGTGAGAGGAAAAAATTATTTATTATTTAATATAATTATATAATTTATATAATTAAATAATTATACATTAATTTATATAATTAAATAATTAAGCATTATTTTGATTTTTTTTTGTCTTTTAAGTAAATACTGTATTGTCCATGTCCGATTTTGCGTTAACTAACACAAGTCATCATTCTCATAACGGCTGACACGTGTAGAAAAATATAAAATTGTTTTCAACTTCAATATATTTCATAAGGATTACAAGGACATCATCAGGGAAAGAAGAGACGATTGCCAACAGCATTCAGAACATGAATCACAAGACATAAGTCACATGTCTGGGTCACACCTGAACTGACAGGAGAATGCACTATTGAAGTTCGAAGGAAAAAAATGGATATCATCTGTAATTCCAATACAAGGCGCGTACTTAATCATTATTACAAAACAAAATCATGAACAATTAATGACAGTTATATCCCAGAACGTTGAGACTGGCATGCAATAGTTAGGAAGATTCGGATGGTGTCTTAAAGTTCCATAAATTTCAACAACAGACGATTGAACTTAAATCTACTGGAATGAAGAATCATGGTTTGATTCCAAAGGATTCTTTTGGAATCAAACCATGGAAATTCTTTTTTACATCCCACCGTGGTCTGTTTGAGGAGGTAATGTCTATCGAAAATTTTCTGGATGGTGGCCTCCATGCAGGTAATTGGATTTCAACCTGAAACCTGGTTTTAAGTGGAGGTGTTATCCACTGGCTCATTATGTGTACTAGCAATCAACGTGCTTTTTATTTTATATAATTCTTCCAGCAGAAGAGAATCAAAAGATGCCGGCCTAGTTGGTAGAGTGGTTAGCGTATCCGCTCTCCAGCCAAAAGGCTGCGGGTTCGAATTCTGCCGTGGGCATGGATGTTTGTGATTGTCTGTGAAAATATTAGTGGTATTGGTCTGCAATAGATGGCGTTGGTGTAGATGGTGAACATGGAGAGTTGTGGAGTATATGCGCTCCCTCGATGAGTTTTTGTAATCCCTGGAGGTGTCACATAATAATAATAATAATAATAATAATAATAATAATAATAATGATATCGGATTGGTGAGCTCTGCGTATAATTGTTTTGATGATACCCATCTTCTGTGGTGGATGATGGTGGGAAGTGTGAGGGAAGATGAATGTATCTACCAGTGAAGGAAGGTTTTCTGTAAACAGAAAATTTAAATTTTGTCTCTAGAAGTATGGATTATTAAAGTATCCAAAACGAAAATACTGTTTTCTGGTATTCACATTCAATAGTGAATGTGGTAAGGGAGAACAAGTAGTTTATTTCATCCAGAAATTGTATTAATTCTGTCTTTCAGTGGGACCATACTGAGAGGACATAATCGAGAATCTGGACAATGAAATAAGCGTTTTCTGGCCACATTCTCCAACATATTCAGAAAACTGTTCAACACTTACAAGCCAGAGGATATTTTTAAAAGTTGACAATATGACTCCCAACTGCTTTACGCGGCAAAATAAATTGCAGCGTAAACATACTGAAGGAAGAGCCATTGGCAGTCTTATCTCACCATCTTTAGCTGGATTGATTTTATAGGGTTATTTGATTTTCCAGATATGATTTTCTTGAAAATCAATTCGTCTGTAGAATTTTCTCTCAACCTCGTATCTGCCTTGATTCGTTCATATCTTTGTAGTTTCGTCCTATTCAGAGACAATCATACACTTGATACATACACCCTCTGTCCAAACAGAACCCGAACGTTTCGAAAATAGAAGAATCTAGTGGCGCCACTCTGTTGTATCTTTTTGTTGTCGAAAGCGGCAACCTTCATTAGTGTTGTTTCAACAGTTTATGAGATTTTTTCATTAGAAGCCGAGTTATAGTACAAAGAGTGACAGTGTGTTTTGAAGAACGGTCGGTCGTCACGATATTCATGCCGTACGCGACGAATTCTTGCTATCAATCGCTTCAAAACTTCGAGATAAAACTCACCATTCACCGTTTGGCCAGGAGGAACGAATTCTTTGTGGATGATGCCCTTGGAATCGTAGAAACAAATCAGCATTGTCTTTACTTTTGACTTCTCCAAGCTGCTTTTTTTCGGATGCTCCTCTTCTGGTAGTCTCCACTCAGCACTCTGGCGCTTTGTTTCGGGCTCATAGTCAAAACACCACGAACACTGCAAGGACACCATGAGGTCCTTGAAGTGTTCAATTCGATACATTTGGTCGTCTGTCAACTTGTGGGGAACAAATCGCGAATTCAATTTACGAAGGCCCAAACTCTCGGTCAAAATGTTGTGCACAGTTGATTTTGGAATCCCCAATTCATCTTCAATCAATCTCACGGACGATTTCGGATTTTCTGTGATGAAATCACGCACTTCTTGGATGTTAACTTCGATCAGTCCAGTTTTTAGACGGCCCGGGTTTTCGTCGTCCTCAAGTGTCTGTCGACCACTTTGAAATCGCTTAAACCACTCGTAAACTTCAGTACGGGGTAAGCATTCGTCACCGTATGCTTTTTGAAGCATTTGATACGTTTCGGTCAAACCTTTACCAAGTTTGACACAAAAGTCAATCGCAGCTCTCTGTTTGAAACTAATTTTCCGACCGTTCGTCAAACACACTGTCACTCGTGGCACTATAACTCCGCTTCTAATGAAACAAATGTCATAAACAGTTGACACGACACTAATGAAGGGTGCCCTTTTCACAATAAAAAGATACAACAAGTGGCGCCATTAATTTCTTCTATTTTCGAAAAGTTCGGTTTCTTTTTGGACAGACGGTGTATATTTTTTGTTTGTTTTTAAATATAAACACAAACCAAAGAAGAGCGATTATTTTACGAGTAAAGCAAGAGAAAAAAAAATTTCAAAAATTTTTCATGTAGTACTGTCAATGATGATGATGATGATGATGATGTAAGAGAAAAATTTAACGATACAAAATCAACATTGGGTTAATCAGCACTTGAAATATTTGATGTGCACTGATCTTTCAAAAGTTTCTCTCATGTAAAAAATGAACAGCATATTATATGACTTATTTGTGTCAATAAAAAATAATAAAGACAAACCTATTTTGTATTTCTGTGAAAAGGTGCGCGTACACAATATGTCAAATTAAGTTTAAATAATAAAAAATCTGTTATTAAGAAATGAGCATGGGTTACATAAGCCCGCGCTTCGTTTCCTGTCAAACGAAAAGGAGCACGCAAGAAATTTGGATAGAATTCCATCACGTCTTCAGGAGGGTACCAGGAAGGGAAATCCATCACGTTCTTCTAGGAAGGGGGGGGCGGTACTGTAATTTTTTGACGTGATTGCCTTAAGCTAGCATTTGTAACTAGTATTAGTGGCATATTGCATGCTTTGGCCAGCACGAAAAATGGAACATTGTGTGGAGCAATATCCGACTCATCCCAATTAACATACGGGTGAGAATTTTCCCAAGCCGGTTTCTTTTTTTTCTATTTTATTATTATTTTTTAATGTATTTTTGAAATGGGTGAGCCGAAGGTATGGTGTTCGTAATAATCGAGAAAGGCAATGTTTTTTTTGTTTTTTTTGTTCGGTTTTATTAAAAGGAATATTATAAATATCTCGAATAAGTGCACTAGAGTGACATTTCATCAACTCTCGTTCCCAAAATGGCTACAAAATATTCCTCTACTCTTTCGTGCTCATTTCGCGTGATGTTATTAGCTAAACATGCATTTTTTTTAATGAGATGTTTAACGAGAGACTTGTTCATTAACGTTACTTCATTTTCATCATTATAATTTTCGGCTACAAGAATTTAAACGCATCGCATTAGTTAAGTTTAGCAGATTTCTTTTTGGTCTTCGAAAAGCAGTTGATCTTTTCGTTTTGCACGAAGTCCTGCGATGTGCAGACTTTGTGCTACTAAGATTAAACCCTCTCTTTGTCAAGAAGTAAAATCGATTCCTTGGGGAGAAGGAAGTTGAAGTCGAATCATAAACAGTAGTCTTTTTCTTTGTCTTTCGATGGAGTTTTTTACCTTCCAGGTTTTTTTTTCTTTCTTTCTTTTTGTTATAGTTCATAGCTTTTACTGGCACATCGCCAATCGATAGCCTTTTCCCATTACACACACAGCACGAACGACAGAAGGATTATGTTTCATCTCGACTTTCACTCTTTTTGATTTAAAAGATAACCTCTCTCTCTCTCTCTCTCTCTGTCTCTCCCTGCTTGTGTGCCTCGCCCGCTTTTACTCTACGAAGCCAAGTGCACTGCGCAAGGTGTAGGACGGTGTTTCTCATTAATGTAAGGTGATTTGAGGTGCAAAGCTGATTTACATACGAGTACATTTTGGGGGTTTAGAGGGGGGTTTGTAGGCAAGGCAACATCCGATTATTTTATTTATCCTCCTGTTTTCCTTGCCGCGAATGAACTCTAATGAAACATCAGCGCGCAGGTACATCTTTGTTCTCTAATTAGCGGATGTCTTTATAAAGTACTCGCCGCTGTAGCTCGGTGCAGTCAGTTAAAGCGAATTTCCCTCTTCTTTCTTTTAGCTAGTTTAAAGAAACACTTGACCATGAAATGCGAATAATTTTCTTCGTTTTTTTTTCACTCACTCACTCTCTCTCTCTCTCTCTCTCTCTCTCTCTCTCTCTCTCTCTCTCTCTCTTCAAAATTAATTATCTTGTTTAAGAATGGATAGAAGTGATAACGGCAAGGAATATTTTTAATGTTTAGAAATTAATAAACACGTTTTTTATTTCAACAGAGAACGAGCTTGTTAACAAGGTGAGTGCGTGCTTATCCTGTGATTTCAATATTAACACTTCGACTGATTTTTTTATAATAATTTTCTTCTTTTCTAATTATGCATTTTAGAAGTCAACGTACGTTATTTTTCAGATTTTCACCAACCTTTTCAAATTATTCTACATGCATTTAATTAATTATTCGCTAGGTTGGCCGAGTGATATCGTCTGTGTTTTACACCCTACCTGCATTCGAATCTCACAGTGTCCTGGTCGCTCGTGAATGTTTTAAATGGCGACGATTTTCATCGTACGGTGTGAATCTACCACTCAACTTATTGAAAGCCTGAAAGTGACTTGAAAACATTCAGTTTCCGAATTATGTAACCTTTAACGCAACCATGATATTAATATAGGATAGATTTGCAACGTTTGGTAGGCGAAATTTAGTAAAAAAAATTTTTTTAAGAATAAAACTTGTTAATCCATATTTTATTTTTAAATTTATTCCTTTCTAATAAAGGATCACAAGAGCGCAACACATTAATTGTAATTTTAATGCATAATATAAATTTATTATCCGATGATCTGTTAAATGCCTATGTTCCAATAAAAATATAAACGAAATAATAAAAAATATAACTTTACTTTTGTCCAATTAAACTCTCTTATTCACCAAACTATCCATAAGTCTCTGTAAGGCACTAAAACTCCCCTTTAAGATTTCAACATTAAGTATTTCAAGTTACCGATGGGAATGATCTCCCCAAGGTACTATTTATCTACGTATACTTTTGTCATCGTTGTGGTTGGTGACAACACCGATCAGAGTTCTTGCGTGAAGAATGAAGGACCTTTTGGGTGTCGTTATAGAAACACGGATATTCGACTAAATATTTGCTGGGTGGCAGAGAAAGGAAGGTAATTTTGAGTTGTTTGGATTTAACACCAAAAAAAAGTTTTGAAATCAGTATATTAATTATGTTAATTGTGTGTGTTCTTGTGAATTTGCTTGTTTTGCGGGATGAGAATTCCAAGTTGAAAAACCCTCAAATACAGTGCAATACCGAAAGACATGTGTCGCGATGTCCTCTCATCTGAGCTGTATTTTCAGACAGCACTATTACAATAAAATAACTGTAATAACTTGTTTACACAGAGTATGTAGAATTCTTTTTAATAAATCGCTACAAAAATTAAATATTATTATAATTTGAATGAACTTTTTAATAAAGATATAAATAAATGTATTATTTAAAAACAACTGCTATTAAATTACATAAAATAGAAATTAATCTATAAACCCTTGTTGAATATTATGAGCCAACTTTCAATTTCTATTACAGAGTTTACTTGTCTTTCTTATTGTTGTTTATTAAAGTAGGAAATTGACGAATTTTATAATTTTATATATTTTTTTATGTTGGTCCCACCATGCAAGGTTTATTTGATTTTTTTTTTTCATTTGTATTGATTGATTTCACATCCATGCAAATTTCGGATCCTACCACATGCAGATATTCAGGGAGTAGTCTTGTAATAAAACGTAGAATGTGCTGCATGTTTGTGACATTGCTACATTGTCTCAGTATAACGAAAGCCTTCCCCTCATTACTTATGTCTTCGTAGATGGAAAGTTTATAGTGTTTTCTTGCTACCATAGCAAGAAAACACCCAGGAAGGCCACCCCAATCGACCGAGATCTGTCTCAGAATGTGTTCGAACATTCCGCGCGTAATAAGCAGTAGACCTCGTAGTCAACCTATAAAATGCTGCAGGGGCATCTGTCACACTAGAATTGTCCGCAGAGAGTTGCATGTCTTAGGTTATCATGCAGAGCTGCTGCAAACAAGCCATACACCCCCCCTTCAACGGCAAATGACGTTTAGATCGATGTCTTTCACCGTTCCTTTTTCCTGGACCATAGATGATTGGAAAAAAGTTATGTGGAGCGACGAATCATGCTTACAAATATTTCAATCTGATGGTCGTGTTTCTATCTGGATTGGACCGCATCCTTCCAACTGTCAAGTTTGGTAATGGTATGGGAGCGTTTCAGTTGGATAGAGCTTGATCCTTTGGTGGACGTGCTCAAAACCGTGACGTCTGATGGCTACCTGGACATCCTGGACAACTTCATGCTTCCGGCGAGGTGGAAGTATTTCGGCGGTGACCCTTGTAAGTTTCATCACGACAACGTTCTATCCCATACTGCGTGGCTTGTCCGAGACTGGTTTTCACACAACAACGTTTACGTATTGAACTGGCAGGCTCAGAGTCCAGACCTCAATCCCATCGAACATCTTTGGGACGAATTCGCATCTAGACCACAGCGGTCGTCATCAGGATCAGCAATGTGCATAGCTTTATTATTATTATTATTATTATTATTATTATTATTATTATTATTATTATTATTATTATTATTATTATTATTCCTGACTCCTCCAAGGAGTCCGAAGACTCATCGCGGGAGGACACCTACAACTGTCTCAACCACTACACCGAACCTCTACTACGAATCAACTCCATCTACCACCCACCTCCACCACAACTGGTATTCTATGTTTGTAAATTGTGTGTGTTCTGAAGGGCCGATTTGCCTGTATGCGGGATGAAAAACCCGAGTTTCCGGGAGAAAAAACCCTGCTAGAAAAAACCCAGCTTTATGCGAGAGGCGGAAGAATATTCCTGTTGAGACGTACTGGTTGAAATCATGTCCCAAATGGTAGTCCTACTGGGTATACCAGAAATGTAATTAAATGCATTTTTGATCACAACTAGGTTTCCAAATTCTTTTGTCAACAGTGTATTTTTTACAAAATGCAAAAGTCCTTCTCTAGAAACCAAACAAGGAACTTTTTGCTCTTTTCACATATTTTTTATATTTGTATATCGATATCAGAGTTTTAGTATTAATGTTGTCTTCAGGAATATATATATATATATATATACAGGGTGTTCGGGATAAATTTGACAGTTTCGTAAGGAAAAAGAAAATCTTCTTTGTATCTATTAAATTTAATGAATTGACAAAAAAACATTACAGGCAGAGTTAATTACAATACTATCAACAAGATTTACTCAAAATAACCACCATTAGCATCGATCACAGCCTCAATTCTGCTTCGGAACCTCGAACAAGCTGATGCTACAGTCTCCCTGGGAAGGGCCGCAAAAACTGTTTTAATTTTATCCATTAACTGGGCTTTTGTATTACTGGAAGTGCGATTGGTGTCTTTTTCAACTGCGCCCCATACAAAATAATCCATGGGGTTAAGGTCTGGGGAGTTTGGAGGCCAAACATTTGGACTGGTGAAGTCGTAGAAATTTTCAGACAACCATTTTTGACTTTTCCCAGAGGTGTGGCAAGGGGCCGAATCCTGCTGCCATACATACGGCCTACCATTGGCTACCCTTGTTATCCAGGGCTTGACTACAGTTAGCAACTCCACGAACAAAGCCCGAATTCCAATGCCAGGGTTCTTCAACACCTGTTCCTGCAGATTTGCGAGGAATTCTGCTGTACGAACGCAATCAGATCGTCTGCTAGGGATCTTTCTTCTTGCTACATCCTCGTAGTCACCATTGCAAGTCTCTAGCTCATGCCTGATTGTTTTTACTGTGTTCAGGGAGCATTGGGCAGCAGTCGTAATATCCTTATTTTGATGGCGGGCACGAATCATCATGATACAAGTTATTCTCTTCCATGATTCAGGTGGGTTCCAGCTATCCATCCTTTCTGACATCTTGTATATGAATGAAGAAGGGTCCAAACTTTTAAATGAAGAGAAGTGTGTGTTAATACATGTAACTTACGGAAAAATATAATTAATTATAAATATGTCAAATTTATCCCGAACACCCTGTATATATATTTCTCCAATTTTTAACAAAAATTGTTTCGTTTTTTTTTTTTTTTTTTTTTTTTTTTCAGTACTGTTAATATTATTAATTCCTTACAGGTAGAAAAATAATTAGAACGAGGAATATCGCGATGTTTTATTTATGAAGATTAAAAATGCTGTCTTTTGGTACATCAATATGCAAAACTCGACAAATCTACTCCCTACGGTAGATGTTGCTAAGAGGCGAGTTGCTGAAGACTGGACAAAGTAGAACTTTTTTTTTAATTTAATAAAAAAAAAATAACTTCATCCATGACACAAACTTAATCATTTAGTGGAATTAATCTTGATTTGTTGGGACATTTAAAAAAGCTTCCTTGGGTGAGTAATTTTTATTTATTTATCTTTTTTTTTTTTTTGGAGAGTAGGGTTTTGCATAATTTATCGACTACTGTCAATACGTGATTGAGATAAAGAGACCGTTATAAAAATCAAATAAATTAAATAAATAAAAATAAAAAGTACAATAAAATGAATAATAAAATAAAAACCTGCTGAAAATAAAGATTAGTAATATTCGCTACGCAATTTTGTGAACAATGGGAGATATCAAAGCATATTTGTTGCCTTCGTGATATGCATGCATTTATAACTCCTTTGGGAGTATCAGAAACTAACAAAATAAAGGGTTTTTCTGTTATAGTACACTTTTTAGTAGGTATTTAATTAAAACCGTACAGGATCGTAGGGAAAAAATTCGAGTGTTCAACGCTATAGAAGTCAACCAGATAAATTCCAAATTTCAGAAGTTTCTGAAAGAGAGAACATATTCTTTTCCTCGCAACTCTGAAGGTCAACGTCTACTTTTATCACCTAGTTAGTGAAAAACCACCACCCTGCCTTTTTGGATACCTGAGGTGGTTTTAAAATTTATCACATCTACAGTAGGGCTGGATTATCTAATGTATTACATGTTTCCAAACTTGACGGGGCTGGATTAATCTTAAAACAACAACAACTATAAAATGACCAGTGTTCAAATTAATAAGTGATACTATTCTTTATTTTTAAAAGTCGTTTTTTTTTTTTTTAATTTTGAAAAATTTTTCATCTTCCAAAGTTTTTGGTCATTTTCATTTGCATCTTATTAGCAACATAAAAATCTCGATTAAAAGCATCGTTAAATATGTTTTGAAACAAGAAAAAAATCAAAAGAAAATAATCAATAAACCGGATGAAAAAAAAACCGATTGTACAACGAATCTCAAACTTAAAATTCTAAAGCTGGAAGGAAACGCTAATCCTTTTCATTTTACACTGGCTGAAAGGATTCATTATTACTCGAATTTTTAATTACTCGAAAGTACTAATTACTAAATAATTACTCGAAGGTATAGTATATTACTTATACAAGACAGTATATGTTTAACCTTGTTTTATGACAAGATCCAATTAAGGGGTGAAATATGTCTGGGTTTCCTGTTGTCGTTCCGATCCGCTAATATAGCATTCTGCTATTACAGGAAATATGCCAAATCAGTATCCATTATAATGAGATCACAATATCGACTGATAAAAAGATGACTTGCCACACATGCGGAAATAGATAAATGTTGATCTTGAACCAGAATTATATTACAAGCAGAACATTCTACTTTTCCACAGTAAGATGGGAATTGCAAAATTTTCAATGATGATTATTTCTCACAAAGAATGGATTAAGCTGATTCCAAAACTGACATTGATTTCCTTTTCCAATTCCCCTGACTAAAATGAAGGCTCAGAAGGAATCGAGGATATTAAGAGGACGGTCGTAATAATCTGGAGGATAGACGGATAACTTGTTAGGCTATTATTCAAAGTAAATACCTTATATGGTTTCTTACGATTTTTCTTCCAAATCTACTGTATATGTTTTGCTCTCCTGTAGGTAACTCAATCCATAACGTCGTCCAAGTTTCCTTTCCTATCTAGTCCTTCACCCAGCCATATTCGTATTCTCTGTTCTTCAGTACTACAACGGTACAGGCCTTGGAAAGAATTGGAGAAACTTGTATGGCTGCTCTGACATTTCCGGTTCATCTGATCTAGTCTGATACATACTACCAGGTTAGCATCTAATAATTGGGGTATCCACCCTTTGTCGCTAGATGAATGGCTTCCTCTTTAGAGAATCCCCGCACCACCATCACCACTATTACAACAAAGAGTAGTTTAGCGCCTTGCACTTCCATCTAAGATTTTCCCTCCTCTATTTAAATGATTTAAATTGCAAACATATTTTTGCTGATGACTTCATCTCTTCTGTTTACCTAACAAGAACTTGTGGTGTTGAACACTACGTTTCAACACCACAAGTTCTTGTTAGGTAAACAGAAGAGATGAAGTCATCAAGGAGATGATGAACGTCAAGGAGATGATCTCCTTGACGTTCTCTAGTGGAATGATGATCATCACAGTCATCTTGTTTGTCGTAAGACGGATTTCATTTCAATTTATCTTATCCTTGATAATCTCCAATAACATCGGCTTTCTCTTCGAATGATTTAGCTTTTCTTAGCTATGATATTGACAGCTTTTCATCTTCCAAAAATTTTGGAAGATGAAAAGCTGATATCTAATAACTTGATAATATCTAGAAAAAGAGTTACTTAGTAATCAACTGCTTTCTTAGGCATTCGTTGCAAATCGTATTACTGTTCTCAGATTTTATGCCTTTTCCTAGATATTTTCATTGACAATGTTTCGTTGAACTGGCCACCCACCATCAATCTTGCCTTTGTTTTAAGCTTGCTGGAACACAAGCCTTTGCTAGTCAACATCCATTATTGTTAAGAATCATATCTACAGAACCATCTCGTCCTTTTCATTCCATCTATCTGTGGTCTTTGGGAAAGGCCCTCCTCACGCTGTTTTCCCCAAGGACTAACAAACACATCCGTTTGTTCTAAAAAAAAATCAATACGCACCTTCGTTCTATTTAAACGACTTGCTCACACAAGCACTGATGCTACAGATTTTAATACACTGCGTAAAAATTGGTATTTTTTTAAAATTAATTTCATGTGTTATTTATTTATAAAAATGCCCAATGAAAATTAGTCCGAAGCCAACTACAGGAGCTCTGTTGGTGCGGTGATATAAATTCTTTATGAATCAGCACGCAGACTATTCGTTGATTTACAAAGCATGCGGCGAAATACAGAACGACTTTAAATACAGGGCGGCCATAAAATAACTTTCCCTCTTTGGAGGCATCTGTAGCTAAAACCAATAAACGGAATGAGACCAAATTTTATATTGAGACTTTTGAAGGCATGGGGAGATGATTTCCGTGAAAAAAAAAAGATTTAGTACCATAAGTAGCCTATAGGGGAAATTTTGGCGCTGAAATTAGGGGAAATCATGCCGTCGGAAAGCACTGACTGATAACCCGACAGTCATTCGAATAACTGCCTGGACGTTCCGAATCCCTTTTTAAGTGGAATTGGTGGCGCTGCTGTCACGTACGCACAATAAAATTTGCATAATCCTTTTTACCTGCGTTTACTGCAAATATTTGACTGCTTTCGGCACCGCCAGGGAAAAATTTCCCCTACCGGCAACTTTTGGTACTAAATCTTTTTTTTGCGGAAATCATCTCCCCATGCCTTCGAAAGTCTCAATATAAAATTTGGTCTCATTCCGTTTATTGGTTTTAGCTCCAGATGCCTCTAAAGAGGGAAAGTTATTTTATGGCCACCCTGTATATTGGGTTAACCAATTGTGCACTGCCTCCAATTTTTCTCCTACGAAAGATGAATTGAAGATATAGACGTTGTGCTTCTCTGGTGAAACGTTCACTTTCAAGTCATCTGAACAGTAGAAAAAGCAGTAGAAAATTGCTGAACTTGGTCATGAACACTTGAACGAAACCGCAGTTATTGACGACACCTAGTCTCTTATTCATGAATTTCTAACAAGTTCTGCATATGCAGTGGAAAGATCAGTAATCCAGTTCTCTTAGAAGACACTTCATGAACCAAATATTCATCGATCATGCCATATTTGTCGATTTTATGGAGTTCTCTTTCTCTGTTTCATGTGAATTGTATATCGTTGTTCCTGTGAACACAAATATCTTAAAGTGGAATAGGTGATGCTCGCTTGGTTTAACCATATGTTTGAACTACAGATTTGACTAAAAATGGGAAATGTTGTTGTTGAAGAAATGCGTATATAAATGTCATCATCCAGCGTCAAGTGTTTCATTTTCGTTGACATCATTTGCTCCAGTGGTGTAAGGTTTAGCCTAAAGCGTGACATCACAGAAAGATTATTGTAATCTTAAAAAGCAGTAAAAGTCAAATAAAAAAAAAACGTACGGTGAATGACAAATTGCAATGTCTGCGGTAAAGTGGACAGTCAAATAATCTTAAATGCATGTACGAATGTGTTTAAACAGAAAAAGAGTAAAAGGAGGTAGCTCCGCGCGTGTCAAGTGACTTCGTATGTCGCATTCCTGCTTATGGTTTTTGCTGCGTTGGCTTCTTTCCTGCACTCGCTGCGACACGACACTAACGATTGTGGATATAATCCCCAACATTTATCTTTATCACGACTGTCAAGTTTTCGTGGGATAAAAACGTGGTTTTTCGTGCCCTGAAATATTTGGTGTGTCGTCGAAGTACCGAAGGGATTCGGCTACTAGCGGTGGGAAGGAATTGCTTTACGAAGATTATCTTTCTCGTTCACATCCTGGGGCACACCATCTCTCTTTCCAGTTCGGGCAACAAACTTTTGCTCCACATTACATTTGCATTGAGAATGTCCTCGGGAGACATTGGCGTCTTCATTTTTCACCATTCGCGAATTATTTGGAAAAATAGTTGACTAAGTCGGAGATGCCGACAGACTTCTCTCCTCCATCAATCGACCTGTTTATGACGGTTCAATGACCACCAGAGGACTTTTACACGCCAGTGCAATTCACGTACTTAATTGTGGAAACATTACGATTCCCCAGAAATACATAAACATGTTGTATTTTCAATTAAGCTTTCTTTTCTTGTTATCTTTCCCCTAGTTCCTAATTTTCTTCTCCCTCCCTCTCCTATTCCTCCTTTTACCCCCCCCCCCCCCTCTCTAAGTATTTTCCCCTCGTGATGGATTTTTCCCTGTCTGCTCTTACTCCCAATTTCTATTTGAAATGATAGACAGGTGATATTGGGGGACATCAAGTCTGAAATCCATTTATCAGACTATCCCGAAATGAGAAGCTGTCACTCCCCTAAAACGTTATAGCGACTGGCCTACACTCCGGTATGCATAAAATTTGATATTACAAAAGTTGAGACCCACCTCCTAGCGTCCCTCCCTCTCTCTTTCTTTCTCTCTCTCTGACGCCAATATGAACATTTTCAGCCTTATGAGAGTTAAAGAATATTCGATCTAACATTACACTCCCACCCTTGAGAAATCGGAGATGGGCTCGCTTGTATCCAAGTGTATCATTTTATTACTTTTTTTAAAGCCCATCTAAAAATATTTTTAACATCAAGAAACAATTAAAATTTCAGTGGTTACTGGGATGAATATTTTAATAATAATTGTTTCGTATAATATCCTCATAGGTGGCGACACCAGTCATTCATATTTCTTTCGTGTTTAGTTTATTTAGGCAGAATTAAAATCTTGCTAGCGTATAAATTCTATTTCTTTTGTCAGTCTATCAAACTTTGCTAATTTTGCAGGCTAGATGTTTCTAAATATATAATTTTGTTTTTCGGTTAATCTGTTTTATATCTTTCAAGAATCTTCATGCATAAACCAAATAAATGAGATGGTTGTTTACTTTATAAATGAGTTTTTATTTATTCTTTATCATACATTTCAGGTTTCATTAACTTATTAATATCAAGGTAAAAATATATTATGCGAGAATATTAATATTAAATTAGGAAATGTGATCAGCGAAAGCCCCTCTTACACAGTTTCTACGTAATACAGAATATTAGCATTTCTACTTCTTTTTTTAAACACTAATACAAAAAAGAGGCAATTATTTAAAAGTTATATAGGAAACTATTCCTATTTATTTATTTAATTGCGTGATGAATATTTCTATTAATCAACAAAATCACTCATAATTGCTTTATTTTTTATGTAGCCTCACACGAAAGATCTTAAACCTATCATACATAGCTTCATTGGTGAGTCATAGGTTAGATATTCGTGATACATTTTGAAAGCCACTTCAAGCTTCCAATAAGCAAGGTGGGTATCACACGGGGCATTGAAATACATCTACTACCTAAACTACTCACATTAAAATATATTTCATTAATAAATTCCAAAGTAAAGTATGTTGCATGATACATGAGAGTTAAAAGTTTCATCAATAAACAAAATGTTCAAGAGAGCAAACGGTTGCTTTTATATACTCAATTGTTCCCTACGACAAAAACAAACAAATGCTGTCATAAAACGGATTCATCTATATTATATGAATTGGCAAATATCATATATTTTTGACAGTTTGAATTATCTATATGTACTGATCTACATGCGTTTATCTTGCGAAAATGGAATAAGCGTAATAAAAAAGCATAAATTAGTCGATAAACCATCTTCTGTTTATATTCATCTAACATCTTCTTCATATACATGAATACAAAAATGTAAATCACCTTAAAAAATAAAATAAAATAAAAGTTTCATATAGGAGGCAACCACTGAACTCTCATACAGAATGCTGTGACTGTTTTAGGGGATGGGAAACTGCTGACAGGAGAAAAACGCTTTCAATTTCATGGAGCAGAGATAATGACTGTCGTATAGTAAACAGGCTTCTAACCCAAGAATCTTTCCACCCAGAGGGTGTCATGACTGCTAACTGTACTCTGTAGGTACTTCAGGTAAGATACAGATATATTTATAAAGATATTTTTATTTGATGGTAAGTTAGCTGGTCTCATAGCAGATTTCTCCGTAGACTACATTATAGTCTCTGTAGTCTACGTCGTATTTGCTGACTGAAGAATAAAATACAATACAAAACAGTCAGTTGCCTTTTTTTTTTGTAATATAACCG
Organism: Typopeltis vanoorti; assembly: GCF_054136105.1. Classification (NCBI taxonomy): domain Eukaryota; kingdom Metazoa; phylum Arthropoda; class Arachnida; order Uropygi; family Thelyphonidae; genus Typopeltis; species Typopeltis vanoorti. The sequence continues at coordinate 113,117,419 of NC_143565.1, read as the reverse complement.
CTTTTACCTATCTCAGTCCATGAGATAAATCAAAAGTCTTTGGAACATTTATAGTTTGTGAACAGGGGTGGCTCGTTCATAGGCACTGTGGAATTGCAGCACCTCCAATTTTTCTCGATATATAAATATATTTATTAATTTGTTTATATTTGCTTGTTATATTTAGTTTTATCATCAACAATCCTATACAATTCTCTTATTTTGTAAAAAAAAAAAAATAATAATAATAATCCATCTTGTAGCACTTAGGAGGGCGAAGGACGCTAGCAGCACTGTGTCACACTACAGTGTTTATCATAGTGTCATATTGCTCGTATTTGCTACGCGCGCAAGCATATGCACGTGATAGTGAGATGCAAGCTATTAGCGTAATGCGGCACTGTCCTTCGCGCAGTTCCACTATTGTTTATATGCAGTTTGCGCCAGTAGTAGTGTTCGTAGTGCTTATCGTGTTTACTCCTTGTCTTTGAATATCTGGGCATTACAATTAAAGGATTTAATTGTAATGTCCAAAAATTGTAAATCCAATCCTTTAATTACAATTAAAGGAATGGATTTTAAGTAATTTTGAATTATAGCAAACTGTATAATTTTATCGATAATAAATAATATTTTTTCATGTTTAATTTATTTTTTTTAAATTTTTACCATAATTTTGATATTTTATCGTATACACTGTACTTACATTGTGTACGTAATTCTTCCAGGTGGTTGGAAGTATGGAATTATTTGACCCATTTTTGCCTGTGGGTCACACTTTCATTGTTCAAACATATTGAGACACATAACGGCGTGCGCGCGCACTCACACACACACACACACACACACACACACACACACACACACACACACACACACACACACACACACACACACACACACACACACACACACACACTACCAACAGCAACGCGTCTATCGTGATGAAAATTCCTTTATATTCATCTTACATTGTTGACCTACCTTGCCAACGACTTTTGTCTGCGGGGCTGATGGAAGGACCTTCCAAGCCAACATGTCACACCATTGCTTGTGAAATGTTGGCCAGTCAAGCCTGTCAATGGCGTCGTGAGTAATTGATCATATTTTACGACAGAGCCATTAAAAAAATCGTATAGCGATTGCACAAACCTAACAAGTTTGAAACGTATTATTCTGATATTTATCATAATACCATATGTCAAATAGAAAAGTGACATGGAATGATTAATTTCTTTCATAATATAAAAGGGTTCAACAAAATTGCCTCATGTACTAAAACCGAATCTTGATTTGACAGTTAATTAAGTTTTTCTCAAAATTTTATGAAATATTTTATAGAAAAAATAATTAATTTATTTATTAATTTTATTATTTTATAAATGGACATAAATATATACAAAATACGCATATATATAAATAAAACATTAAAACACTTAATATTGATTTGTATAAGAATATTACAAATTATATAATTCAGGCTAGTTTGTATATTTGTTGACGGATTACTTCAACAGATGGGCAGGTTATTATGCTTTTTTATAAAATCTTTATCAAGTAGCTTTATTTTTATCCTCCTACATGTTTCGCCAATCTGTTTCTATTGGCATCCTCAGGGAATACAAATCAGTAAGCACAAAATGAAGGTTACAGACTAGGTTATAACCGATGGTTCTAAATCATACAAAAATTGGTATTGTGCGTGTCTCGTTAACGTGATTTATTCGTGATGACTCATGACGTAATTGTTATGAAAGTTCATTTCTTTGATATTTAATGATCTGATAAAAGTTTTCCAAATTTCTGGTAAAATTAGGCCTTGATTCTTGGTTAGGTTTTCAGTTTTACGGGCGACTGTAGCTGCTTCTTTAAAGGTTCTTGAATGGTAGTTATCTTCTATGTATGGCATAAGGCTCTTATCCCACTCAATGTGATGGTTAGTAGAGGCAAAGTGGCATGAAAGGCCTGAAATGTCTTGTCTGTTATTTCTGACATATCCTATGTGTTCTTTCTTTCTCGTTTCGAAGCTTCTAGATCTTCTGACCTACGTAACTAATACCACATGAGCACGGAATATTATATACTCCAGAGTATTTGTAGAATGGGTGAGGATCTTTCGGTGATCTTGTATTGATTGGTTTGAATGCCACTCTGATCTTGTATGGTTTTAAAAGGTTAGCTAATTTTTTGGAAAGGTTGTTGACAAAAGGAATTGTAATTGTACTGATGTATTGGACGTCATCACGTTGTCGATGTGGTATATCAGTAAAGAGAATCTTGTTATAGAGTCTTTTAGGGTAACCATTTAAAGAAAGTTCTCTGGATGTTGTGGTTAATTCCGTTAGTAGGTCATCCTTAAAGAAGCAGCTACAGTCGTCCGTAAAACTGAAAACCTAACCAAGAATCAAGGTCTAATTTCACCAGAAATTTGGAAAACTTTTATCAGATCATTAAATATCAAAGAAATGAACTTTCATAACAATTACGTCATGAGTCATCACGAATAAATCACGTTAACGAGACACGCACAATACCAATTTTTTGTATGATTTAGAACCATCGGTTATAACCTAGTCTGTAACCTTCATTTTATGCTTACTGATTTGTATTCCCTGAGGATGCCAATAGAAACAGATTGGCGAAACATGTAGGAGGATAAAAATAAAGCTACTTGATAAAGATTTTATAAAAAAGTGTAATAGTCTTATGAATAATTGTCAAGAAAAAATTCAACACAGATGGGAAGGTCTTTTGGAAACAACCGTTTTGAAATTTGAAATCTCTAAACACCGAAAGGCACTTTCATAAACATGTTACCGATATGCTTCGTTCACTGTTATCGCTATCCGAAATTCTACCTCGTTGTTCAACAAGTTACACGAGCTGTCATTTGTACAGCATTTCTGACAAGACTCGAGTTCATTAGTGCATTTTCACCGTTACAGTTGTTAATGACGAGAATGCATTAAATGTCGTGGCTTTCAATGAGGATTGCAACAAACAAAAGTAATTATTGGGATTACAAATGAGAGAATGGCGTGTAAATTAAAATATGAATAGAAATTAATTGTGTAAGTAGTTTTCAATGTAACTTGCGAAAAATAAGACATTATTGAAAATTTGCCATAGTTATATCGAAAAGGTAATCAAAAATTTCGCACAATATTTTTTTATATATTTTAATATAAAAAAATCTAGTACCAATTTGGTAATCTAGCACCAATTTCTCTAACGATTTATTTATTTATTTATTACTTTTTTAAAATCATCAACTGCTATGTGTGTTTTTACAAACCTAGAAAAAATTCTAGGTTTGTAAAAGGAAACAGATAACTATATCTGTTTCCTTTTACAAACTGCTCTTTCACACGACTACTACAAGCCATATACTCATAAGAAATATTTTGTTTTCTTCATTTTTTTTATTCAAGAAGGAGAAGAAGACATATAACTTCCATAGAGTAATTTTTGTAATCTCTCTGCAAATCAATAACCATACTCCTGAGACAAATTCCATTGCTTCTGTATTCATTCTTCAGATTCCACTACATTCGCCCATAATGCTTAAATTCCATTGCAGATGGAATTCAACAATAGCTACCTTACCTCTCAAATCATTATTTATCCCTTGGGGATAAATAATGATTTTCCCCTAGAAAGTTATTCCCACCAACCTGTCGGAACAATTCAAAGCAATACGAACAGTAGAGCTTTCGCGAGATTCTCTGCCCACTCCTACCTTTCTATCATTATGGATCGTGGACAAATCTGAACGTAAACTTTCCAATATTGACCAAAATTCCGATCTCTATCCTCCACATTATATACAGGGAAATACTCGTATTTTAAATCTGTATACGTACATGATTTTAATATGGTGTGCGTGTATATAATTAGTATTTTGTATATTATGTGATTAGATCACTAACTTTTTAAGTTATTGATGCTTAGTTAATATTTCATTAAACGTAACTAATGAAGCAAGAAAAAATAAAATTTCTTCCAAACGAATTACCACCATTTTGTGATTTTTGTTGTGTAGACAACAATAGTGTTCACTTGCAAGGAAATAAGAGGATTTTGATCAAGGCACGAGTAACAAGGACTAAGAAAAATCATTAAATTGAACTAAGATAGAACACTGTTAACTACATCTGCATCTTCTGAAAACTAGTTTCAAAACTTTGTTTTACAAATAGTCAATGGGCAATCACATCATAGTTATGCGCTATAAGGACACAAATGACAAATATATAGGAAACTGAAATGTCAGAGAAATGGCTGAGACTACTACGTGTATGAGGCCAATGTATTATGGTTGGTAACTGCTTCTATTATTAGTCCAATTTTGCATGAAAAAAATAACGCTGGGTATTTCAAAAGAAACTTCCTATTAGTTTGGTTGTTGTTTATCAAGATTCTATTCCTCATGTCCCTAGAAAAGACTTAAATCCACGTTTTTTTTAACAGCATAAATTTTACACTGATCTACGGGATATGCTGGATATATAGGAAAAGTTTTTTTTCTCCAAACGAATGCATAAGGAATCACTTTTTACATTTTCTGCCATTGCAAGGTTTTTCATGGCTGTATTACCATATGGCTGAGTTGTTTCACAAAAACATCACTCGACAGAAAGAAATTTTACGATGTTTTATAAAGAAGCTTGAACTTGTCTAGCGATAATTCCAAACAACACCCAACTTCTTATAAAAGTTTTCATCATCACTAAAATCGTAGAGATAGTTATAAGTTATGTTCTCGCCCTCGTTACGGGACCATATAAAAGATCTCGAGAAGCTCATAAAGGAATGTCATAGAAGACACTTTCAGAGGAGATCATAAAGAAAGGTCATAGAAGTGACCTTCAGAGAAGATCATAAACGGGAAATGGCTTAGAATTCGATGAGAAAACAGGAGCATATTGAGAGAGAGAAAAAGCTTCTCTCATCCTTTTTCTATTTCACTGAAAAGGCCAACCATTAAATTGTTGTCTGAAATTTTCAATAACGAGGCTCGCAAGTTATAGACTTTTGAAGCTTCTTTCTAACTTATTAGGATACATCTCTCGTTGATGAGAGATGGGAACTCTGCCCGATGAAAATCACTTTTATCTCACAACGACACTGGTTTTTTTCTTTTTTTCCCCCTATAGTGAGAGCTCATTTGCTGGCTGGCTGCAGAATGACAACGTCTGTCATCTCTGAGTTGTCCTATGAAACCAAAATGAAAGACTTTACAAGTCAGCGAATAAGCGGGAAGATATGGCAACAACAAAAATAAATTTATGACTGCTACAGCCTCATAAAAGTGAAGTTCGTAATATATATAACGAAAAATAGCTGAAGATTTATTTATTATTTTGAAATAATTGGCATCAAAGAAGAATATAATTACTAATTTACTAATTTTACCTTATATTATCATTTATGTTACATTTTCTTTATTTGCTCGCAATAATTTTCTTAATCGATTATATAAATATTGACATTTTTATCACACTATTTCAGTTCTAACCACGTCCCTTCATAATTGTTAACATATAACCCATGCAGTCCCAAATCTCATATACAGTATTACGAGAAATATAGTTGCTCGTGATCTAGTTCCTCCGTAGCTCATTTAGAACAAAACGAGCCTCCGATTTTGGAAAAGAAAAAAATCTGCGTTCCATTCCCGTTAATAACAGGAATCTTTACGGGGACTTTTTCAATTGAGGGTTATTTAGCCATATCATGCAGATTTTTTTATTTTATTTTAATCCCTGAAACTAATAGTGTTTTCATTCGGCATGCAGACAAATGAGCTAGAGAACACAAACTAACAGATGAAAACACTATTATTTGGCACTAGATGGGCTAAGGAGAATGCAATGTGTAATTAGTGCGGTTTGTGGTATTTTAATAATAATATGCAATTAATTAAAATATTTCATAAACTTTCTTAAATGTAACTTTTATTGGAATACTTCCATACACTGTTTTCATACAGAAAAATGTTAATTATTTATTTTAATTAAAACTTTAATAAAAGTTAAAAAAGCAAAATAGTTTAATATAGAGAAACTAATTTATTTATATATTGAAATATTTTAATAGCAGTCTATTTGGAATATGCAATATTTTAATAATAATGTATATAATATATTTTAATAATAATAATCCTTTGAAATAAATAAAATATTTTATAAACTTTCTTAAAATATTTCTTAAAAAAACTTTGTTAAAAATTTTTTGTTTCACCCCTAAAGCTTCATCCCTAAAGACATAAATGTCGGTAGTCATTTCTAAAAAAAAATTGTGATAGTAATACAATATAATATAATATAATATAATATAATATAATATAATATAATATAATATAATATAGATAACTATAAATATAGATAGAAAAAAAAATTATTTATTTAAAGTTACGAAAATCTTTTAATTTTAATAGCATGTGTTTAAAATAAAATGTAATATATATTTAAATGTAATATATATTTAATATTTAATAATTTAATAATTTAATAAATGTAATATATATTTAAAATGACTGAAAACTTTAAATAGGCAGTTTATTTACAGATTAATATGAGATTAATATAAATAAACAGGTAAAGGATTTATCTCGATTAATTTGAGATTTATATAGAGTAATTTATCCATGGTTCTTTGGGATTTATTTAAATAAATCCTCAAGTCAAACACGCAGTTGGGATTTTGAAAATACGGCCGAAGCAAGTAAGCTTCGAGGCTACTTTATTTTGATTTTTGATTGATGTTGATTTTTCTGGCCAATTCGCCTCTTTAAGGAAATAATTCGAAAAAAATGGAATTTTGAACCCCTCGAACTAGGTTCAATACGTATTTTGTAATTGGAAAACGGGTTCGATTTTCGTCATAACGCGTCACATTGGCTTTTACAATTGACAGCAATCACATAACCTGTTTTCAGAATTAGGAAATCAGAAGTTATTTTCATAATTTGCAAGGTGATTATAATTATTTTTAAAAATCAAAATCTTACATTTTTTTTGTAAGTTTCGGGTGCTAGGGTTTATTTTTTATTTTTAATAACCACAGCAAATGCAGACAATACTCGACTACACCTGTGTTGGTCATTTAAAACTATTTTTGCCATAGTCATTTAAAAGTTACCGCGATGATCCTGTCTATAATAATATTTTAGAGGTTCTTTTCCATCAGTTTAGATTTCTCAATCTCTTTTTAGTCACGGAACACTTTGCATCTTATAATATGTTTGCATAACACTTACATTCACTCTCAGAACACACGGAACACAATGATAGTTCTCTACGGAACATTTACAATTAATGTTCAAATGCAATTTCATTTTTGAAAACAAAATGAAGCTAAAACATTCCTATAAAAATTATAAAATCATTTTAAACATAAAGCTGTATTCCGCATAACAAAGCAATACGTATTATCATTTTTAAAAGGAAAAATTAACTGCATTTTAAGGGGATTAGTATTTCTATGTCTTTGAATCCCAGATTCGTTTAATAGTAGGTATAAAATACTTGAAAGCATTGTACCTGATGACACCTAAAAAATTTTATTTTTTTTTAATATTATTAATTACGATATTTCACGAACACAGGCTGGAAAACGCTGCCTCAGTAATTTATTTTTAGAAATATATTTCTAATGCTCTTCTATTTTATTAAAATTTAATTCAAAAATTTTACAATTTTAAAACATATCTTTTAACTAAAAATTTTAAGAAACCTTTTTTAAATATATTTATTTTCAAATACACCTTTAAAATTTTTGAATAAGCATTTGTAATATTTCGCCACAATGAGAATGGGAGGCAAATGTGAGATTTTTGAAAGTTCTTTTTAGGACTTCCAGGGTAACAATTAGCAATGCTGAACCGAGGAAGTAAACTGAGGTTCGGCTGTTGCTGTTATCCTGGGTGTGAGTTTTTGAGTTTGCTCCCTTAGGGTTTTTGCCTTAAGGGAGCACCTTGAGTCTCCGGGGAAGGTGTTCTCCGGCAGGGCCCGCTGAGGGGTTCTTGTCGGTGAATTATTTTCCTCGGAATTTGAGCGGTTCTGCTCAGGAGTCGGGGAGCCCATCGGGGTGCTAGGATGGGGCGGCCGACACTGAGTGGAACCAACGCTGAGCGGTTCTGCTTAAACGGGGAGCCCGTCGGGGTGCTTGGACGGGGCGGCCGTCAATGAGTGGAACCAACGCTGAGACATGGACGGTCTTTCGCCCACTATGGAGTGGCCTAGAGATCGTCCGATTTTTTGAGATTTTACCCTTTACTTACTAATCAGGGTAACAATTAGCAATGCTGAACCGAAGAAGTAAACTGAGGTTCGGCTGTTGCTGTTATCCTGGGTGATGAGTTTTTGAGTTCGCTCTCTTAAGGTTTTTTCCTTAAGGGAGCAATTTGAGTCTCCAGGGAAGGTGTTCTCCGGCACGGCCCGCTGAGGGGTTCTTGCCGGTGAATTATTTTCCTCGGAATTTGAGCGGTTCTGCTCAGTGGTCGAGGAGCCCGTCACTGAGTGGAACCAACGCTGAGATATGGACGGTCTTTCGCCCACTATGGAGTGGACTAGAGATCGTCCGATTTTTTGAGATTTTACCCTTTACTTACTAATCAGGGTAACAAATGGCAATGCTGTACGCAGCCATGACTAGAGCTTTTTAGCTCAACAACACTCCATCCACACAGATTTACAGGGTGTTCGGGATAAATTTGACATATTTATAATTAATTATATTTTTCCGTAAGTTACATGTATTAACACACACTTCTCTTCATTTAAAAGTTTGGACCCTTCTTCATTCATATACAAGATGTCAGAAAGGATGGATAGCTGGAACCCACCTGAATCATGGAAGAGAATAACTTGTATCATGATGATTCGTGCCCGCCATCAAAATAAGGATATTACGACTGCTGCCCAATGCTCCCTGAATACAGTAAAAACAATCAGGCATGAACTAGAGACTTGCAATGGTGACTACGAGGATGTAGCAAGAAGAAAGATCCCTAGCAGACGATCTGATTGCGTTCGTACAGCAGAATTCCTCGCAAATCTGCAGGAACAGGTGTTGAAGAACCCTGGCATTGGAATTCGGGCTTTGTTCGTGGAGTTGCTAACTGTAGTCAAGCCCTGGATAACAAGGGTAGCCAATGGTAGGCCGTATGTATGGCAGCAGGATTCGGCCCCTTGCCACACCTCTGGGAAAAGTCAAAAATGGTTGTCTGAAAATTTCTACGACTTCACCAGTCCAAATGTTTGGCCTCCAAACTCCCCAGACCTTAACCCCATGGATTATTTTGTATGGGGCGCAGTTGAAAAAGACACCAATCGCACTTCCAGTAATACAAAAGCCCAGTTAATGGATAAAATTAAAACAGTTTTTGCGGCCCTTCCCAGGGAGACTGTAGCATCAGCTTGTTCGAGGTTCCGAAGCAGAATTGAAGCTGTGATCGATGCTAATGGTGGTTATTTTGAGTAAATCTTGTTGATAGTATTGTAATTAACTCTGCCTGTAATGTTTTTTTGTCAATTCATTAAATTTAATAGATACAAAGAAGATTTTCTTTTTCCTTACGAAACTGTCAAATTTATCCCGAACACCCTGTACTTCATTCAGATGATGGGATAAACAGTCAAGGACTCAGTCTTTTAAGAGTTATTTTAAGAACTTAAGAACCTAATTTTAATGAATTGAAATTTGAATTTCATTCAATCAATATAATCGCATAAAATAAAAAATATATATATATATATAATATATATATTTTATATAATACGCATAAAATTAAAAAAAAAATTAAAAAAATATATATATTAAATATATATATATATAATTGCCACACACAATTGATACATAAAAAACGTATTTTTTCAAGTTGTTCTAGCAGGCGGGCTATTGTTTATTGCGAGTGTGCGTGCAGGCTCACATGAACGGCAATATTGAAAAACTGCAGCATGGCTATCTGGGATGTTATAACTCAAATTGTTGTTTAAGTGGACAGGGTTCAGCAGGATTTCCCTTGATTCTACAATTTTCCTCTCAAACTCATCATCACAGCGAAAAATATTTTCTGATCTATCCAAGCAAACGGAGTGGCTTTGCTGATCATCATTAGGATTATTTGAAAAAAAGAACATGACTGGATAACGCAGTTGCATGAGATCTTTTGTAAGAGATGTCTCTCTTATGCTCTTCTATACGTTGTTCAATGGATTTGTTAGTTTGTCCAAAATAAGGGATATTGCAATCGCACCATAATTTATATACACCTGGATATTTTAGGTAGTGATGAGGAGGCTTTGGATGGCTGATTAGAGAACGGATTTTAGGAAGTGTGGTGAAGAACGTCCTGATATTATATTTTTTAAGGACTTTAGCTAATATTTTAGAGACTGTGCTAATGTATGGAATGGAGATGCTACCTTTAAAATTAATAGTTTCTGTTGTGCACGGCTTAGGAGGATCCAGAAGAATTTATTTAATATATATATTAAAGAGTGAGGTGATTTATTTCTTTTTGTAGTTAACTACAAAAAGAAATAAATCACCTCACTCTTATCTTTAAACAAAATGGATACTCTGAAAAAACGATTGAGAAATTTCTTAAAATACAACGTTTTTTATGTATCAATTATGTGTGGCAATTTTTATCTGTAAAAATTTACCTAAAAAATTTACCTAAACTTTTTACCTAAAAAAACATTAAAAAAATTAAAAAATATAAACATAAATGGATGGAACACGTTCAAAGAATGAGAACAGAAAGATTACCAAAACAAGTCTTAAAGTACAAGCCATTAGGAAAAAGAAAACCAGGACGTCCTCTTAAACGATTCAACGATGACTTCTAAGCTCGGAACAGGCCATGCTAGGCCTAAATCATTGTTATGCATGATGATGATGATAATGATGATGATGATGATGATGAATTTTTACTTGTAATTTCCAGTTGTTTTAGATACTTCAATGTTTATTACTATTCTTTTCCTGAGGAAGGCTGTTATAAGCCGAAACTAGTTGTATTATTCTCATTAAAATCTTTATAATTTATCTCGGTGTTTTAAGTCATTAAATCTATGTTTTAAAATATATAAATATATATAAATAAATAAATAAATAAATATAAATAAATAAATATATATACAATGTGACAAAGCTAAATTAGCTAAATCTGTGAGATAACTCAGCGAGGACCTGACACACTATCCATCCATCTTATCAAGGATCTACCTCGTTTGACTTTTCAACGAACCTTGCTGTCTGTTATTGTTAAGGGAAGTCCAATTTCTATGCTTCCAAAGTATTTCATATTTCTTTCTTATCATGTGCTTCCGTCAAGTAACGCTTTTATTTATAAGTAAAATTTCTGGATAACTTCAGTAAAGAGTTTATAACATCAGAAGTATCGTGTCATTTACGGGTGTATAACGAAGAGAGCGTCCGTAGTTCGGTTGGAAAGAATCTCGTGAAGAACGTTTATCAGGGATTTTCATTCAAACGTGAGTTTCTACCTGGTCTTATGTAATGATGGAGGGTTTTACCTCGTAAACTAGGGTTTTTTCCCTCAAAATAAGCAAACCGGCCTCGTGAACACACCTATCTATAGACATGGAATACTATTGGACAATGAAGGCAACGAAAAAGCCACCTTTTTCTATAATTCCCTAATAAAGCAGCATTGCTACTCCATCAACCATTAGATTGAGGGAAAATACAACAATCAAGATTGCCTGAGCTTTCCTCACTACTATGGCTAACCCACAGCTCTGAATCTCCCCCTGAGTAGACAACTGCTTTCTGAAATGACCCTCCCCATTCCGTCTGGTATCAGCAATTCCTAGTATGTCAGTTTTCTACCCCTCCATTACAGTACAACCATTGTCAAGACTACCCATCTGAAGCCCCCCCCCCCTGTGGTATAACACGAGCCTATGTAAAGTTCACCTTTGAAGTTAATCCCTTGTCTTCTGTATTCCCCATTCCCAGTAATACTGATCTGTATTCTAATGCTTCAAGGGTTGGTCAATGAGCTTTTTCCATATCCACCAGAATGATTGTCTGAATATACAGGATGGTTCAAAATTCCACCTTCAAAATCAACCATATTGACATAGGAAAGCACGACCCGAAAGTGATAGATGGCGCTGTTCGCCAGCGCTCCAGGTGAGCAATTGGGGCTTCCTCATTCAAGCTTTCGACGTCGTACGAAGAACATGCGTCGTGTTACGAACGCTGAGATGGCAGACATGCACCTCGTTTACCATATTATGTATCCAACTACTGAACTGTTCAGTTAGGCCTAATAAAGTTTTTTAAGCTACTTACTGCCTCGTGTTATTTCTGTATCTTTGTGTCCCTGTTAGTACCTTCCGGTGGCGTTTCCGGTCATGCTTTCCTATGTGAATAGGGTTGATTTTGATGTTCTCTACCTCCCCTGAAAGTTTGTACGTGCAATTTTGAACTAACCTCTATATATTTCCCCTTTCGGAATAATAGTTTATTGAGCGTGACTTCGTTTTAGGTTTCGTCTTTGATGAATCAAATTAGGTGTATTTGTTTTGAATCTTTTGATCGTAACAGTGTGTGTGATACAGTAAATTTCTCTCGTGTTACGACAATCCTAGTCATCCTGCTCATTGTTGATAGCTTCAATGGGAAAATCTTGAATTTGTGCACTCATGCTATTCAGAAAGCTGGGAGAGTTGCTTCAGCCAAAATCTAGTCAGTCTAGTTCTTTGGATGGACACCTACCTCTAAACAAAGCGCGCAGGTTTACTGATGTCCAAATTAGTCAAATGCTGCCCCTCTGCAAATCTTTAATAAAATGATTCCAGGACCGGCCCTTACATGGTGACAGATTTCAGGAAGTAAGTAGGAAAAATTCGAAGTGAAGAGACTTCTGAGGGCTAGATGTTTCTCTCATAGGTGGTGCGTGATTGGAATGGATTGCCATTGGAGGTTGTGTGTGTGTGTGTGCAAGCAGTGCGAATGAATTCAAGAATAAGTATGATGACTGGTGAGTGTAGTATGTGGCCTCCCTTGATGAGTGCATGATTCTCTGGAGGTCTCTCTTAATAATAATAATAATATCATTATTATTATATTTTAATATTATTAATTAATTAATTAATTAATTGAAATCGCTGGGATATCGGTCAAACTGCGTCGATACCACAAAACACTTCTCCTCCACCCAAAATTACCAAACCTCCTTCAACAGGGCGACAAATATGGTCCGTTACGCTCTAAAAAACTACAGAAGTAATCAAGAAAAAAATAAATAAACAAAACTCCGATTCCAATATGCTCCGAAGATCAATTGCTCCGGAAAATGTCCAAGACTCTCCTCGCTGATAACATACGGAATCCTCACATTCCGTTTTATTCTTAACAAATATTTAATTATTATTTCAGACAAAATTATTGTGAAATATTTGTTTGGAGTTTCACCTTTCGCTCAGATGCATTGTTCTCAAAGTTAGAGTTTAACGAAAAAGACAAAGCAAAACTGTTTACTCAGATCATATTTGTGAAAATGTGGGAACCCAGTTATTTTAAGAGATCATTTGTTTTCTCTTAGCTCTAAAAATAATTTTTTCTTTATGAGCTAATTAATTTATTTCGCACATGGAGATTAGTTGAGTGTAATCTACATGCAATTTTTGCCCGAGATATTTGTGAACGACAGTTAAAATCCAAGTAACTCAACTAACAAGCAGTTTAAAAATGAATAATAAAAATATCCAAACAATAAATTCTATTTAGGGGTGTTTTGTTGCATTTAATTGTTCTCGAATAGATGCGTTTGCTGTGTGTTTGCTATTATTGTAATTCTGTTCAATGGACAAGTCTCATGAGTCTAACAACTTAATAATATGAAATATATACGGCGCTTTGCAGAATAACAAATTACATACAGACTAGATGGAGCCCATCGAAACATCTCGTTCAGTAATTTGACTGAAATTTGTCGGACATGTGACTGCTACTACAATATATCATGGTTTTACTTTATTATGAAAAAAAAAATGAAACAGTAAAAAACAAAGAGAGAGATTTACTGAAATATTCGATCCATCGCACAGTAATTAGTATCCTACGAGTATGTAAACGCTATATCATTCTCTTTTTAGTGAGTCACGTCATCAAGGAAATGCTCTTGAATAATTCATAAGGCTAACATGACTATTAGAATCAGTGAGGGATTTGGTGTTTTCTCATTTATGCAATTAGTGAGTTTTTTATCTCCCAAATACTGTTTCAGAAACAGACCGGATTTCATTGTACAGGATAAGAACGACTCCCTCAGTTTGCATTAGCTACACGATTTGTTTGGAACTTAATAGAATTTACCTAAACAAAGGATGCTCAACATTATGCGCAGTGTTACGTTTTTATTTTTATTGTCTCAATATTTTATTTTGTTTAGAGAATGAATAGATGGATGGATGTGTTACAGCATGCAAATAGGAACTCAACATTCGTGGTTTACTTAGCTCATTTTATCGCAATAATGTTATAATGCTACCTTAAGTGTAGATATTCACTCAAACTACATTTATTTTCTTCTTTTAGTGCAGTTTTATTTCTCCTACTAATCTGTCTTTAATCGGCAGCTTCCTAATAAAATCGAGCAGGATTCAACGAGCGACGCCTGGTTTGAGATTAGCATTTTATTTATATATTTATTTATTCGGTTTAGACACTTGAAGAAAAGTCGTTATTTTTAGATTTGATTTTTATCTGAATTTAAGAACATGATGCAATGCAAAAGTCACCGACGAGAAATTACAAAATATCATCGAGTCTAGTCAAAATATTATTTCTCAATCGGCAATTCCATCCTGTCACGTGGCACTAGTATCGCGGTGAAGTCAGTATATACGAGTACCAGCAGTGGCCAAATCTCGCCTCGCGCGTCGCATGCTTCTCCAGAGCGGCAGTACTTGTCGAGGCGCTCCAGACAATTTTGGTTTTTATTGTGTTTATCATTAAAAAATGATACATATAATAATTTCCGCAGACATTTCAATACATATATCAATTTATATGTCTATATTTATATTGACTATTATATTGTTCTATACAGTCTGCATTTATATTTATACTTCATATTTAAATATAAATCCATATTATTAATCATTTTTAATAATTCACATTTTTAGAAAATATCTTGCAGCTTCAGAACATCGGAGAAACTTCCTATGTTGCTTTTGGGACTAGGAAACTTGGCCACATCTCGTATATACGACACCGAGGTGTGTGATGTAGTATTGATTCTCACTTGCTGATCGACATGGACAAAGAAGATGATTTGATGGACTTCGAAAATGACACGATTGTTAGATACTGCTTGATGGGTGGCAGAATTGTCGTTGTGAGGTTATTCCACTTTGTGCATGCCCACAAGAGGAAAACTATGGAACGACTGACCGTGGAATTTAATCAAAGGATTAACACTAGCGTTTCCAGCACAATCCAAAGACCCTCCCCTCCGTTTGGGCCCCCGAATTAGTCCATTCCAGGTACCCATAGTCACGGTCCAGCACAAAAAGCAGCAGCATTGTGGTATGGGGGTTTCTTGGGAATCTCTTTGAACCTAATACCTATAGAATGCCACAAAGTACTTATCTATTGGGACTGATAAGGTAGACTCCTTCAGGACGCCTTCCCAGATGGCACAGATGTGTTCCAATAGATGATCGCTGTTCACGTTACCGGAATCGTTTGATGCTGAGCACTATTGAATATACAGCAACTTCTAGCTGTTACCATGGCAACTGAATTCGTCCAAACTGAATCCCAGAACATCTGTGAGATTACATTGCGTAGATCGAGAGATCCGGAGTTTGAATCTTCCATCCAGAACACCAGCTGATCTACCGGAAACAATTGAGACGAGAACAGCATACAACACACTTCCAAGCAATTTTAAAATGCCTTATATCCACGCTATTTAGCGCAGTTTTGGGAGCAAGTTAGTGGACTGTGAACTCTGAAGACTAGTAATATTTTGATTAGATAACAAAATTTCAGAAATCACAAAATATAACAGTTTCCTGGGCTTCACTATTTACAATTCAAAACAGCTGTTAGGCCATTGAAACCTAATCAATGCAGTAATACTCGTAAAAGGCGAATATACGGACTGCTTAGGCAGAGTCGATGTGTTTTAAGTAGCGCAAAGTAACTTAAAACACATCGATTTACTTCCATAGTTTAGAATAATAGATTTTTTCCAGTATCATGGGATTAAACTTCCTTAAAATTCGAACCTATAACTGGATTTCTATCAATTATTTTCTATATTAACTTCTACAGTAGTGTCGTTTACGCCTGGTTTTCAGTAAAAAAAAGTCAATCATCCATCACGGTCATTTAGAAACATTTAAACTCTTGAGTTTTAATCATTTCACTAAACACAAAATCTTTGAAATAGCATTTTTGATACCTTATTGCATTTATATATGATAATTACAACTTCATCTATAGCTTAGAAGAAATTTCTGATGATGAAATATTTCGTAATGAAAAATATCCAGAGGTTTCGATTCATAAAAGGTCTTTTCAGTTATGTTAGGGATGTTTCGATCCGCTTTATATGGGCAACAAGTTTTATATAGTCAGATATTAAAAACAAACTAAAAGTCAAGTATAAGACTTGTGTCAGTGAACTTGATGTAAAATAATCCAATACATAAGTTAAAATAGGTCACAGATTTTTTTTCCAAATTAAAAGTCTATATATACGTCTCAAAATATGAATAATAGATGTCATTTGGCACGCCAAAGGAATTTTGCTTACTATCAATGGTCTGCCGAGTCGTTTATTACGGAGGATGCTAAACTTTTCACTGTGCGTTTACGGCCTTCTGAGAAAACCCATAAAATTGTTCTGCTCAGTTAACATCTGCAGAAGACGTGGGGATATTAATCGAGATGAGGAATAAAAACACATTGAAATATATTCTCTAAAATGTCTTTCCAGTTCGTTTTTTCAAAATGAATGAGTGCAATTTATTTTGTCATTACCAGAGTTGGTAATTTCAGAATGAAAAATATGTTGGTTCAAGAAACCGAAATATCTTCATGAGCTATCTTGGATTATTTGTCTTAGCGACACTCCGAGATCTCATTTCGAAGATTAAAATAGTTTTAAAACTTTTAATTTGCTTCGAAGAACCACGTTTCACTTAAACTTTCTCGGTAGGTGCTTAATCATGTTTTTGGTCATTGTTAGTTGGGGTTCCTAGTAAGGAAAATAATTAAAATCTCTTAGAGTCTAATAGGCACTTGAGTATGTTGTTATAATTTGTCCGACATTCAAGTATTTCTTCCTTATCTCACGCTTGGATAATGAAGTGCTCATCCCACCTTCGCTAAAAACAAAATCCCACAGATTTAATCCCGATAGGTGCGAAGAAGAGTAGGAATGCCAAAGAGGGGGAGAAAGGGTGTAGAGCTGGGGGAAGACGAGGACAGGAAATTTTTCCCTTAAGTCCTGACTCATGAATCCTCCAAGGCAATTTCATGCTTCTACAAACCTGCGTTTCTTCTCAACAACTCTTCGTCACCTTGATGTAGTCTGTCTAACGCACTTCATAAGTGTGGATGTGTCAAGGGAGGTAAAGGGCATCCATTGTGTGAGGATGTGTTAGCGCAAGTGTCGGCATCCGTAAGACCTTTACGTTCGTGTCAGCAATTTTTACGTGGAAGAGCTGGCATAGCGAGTTGCTAGCAGTGGCATGCGTCTGTCGTTAGCGCAGAATCAGACAAGCTCGCTGCTTTTGGCTGACTGTTTTCCCCCCAAAATCGATATCCACAGCCTCTCGGTGTTCCGATGGAAGGAGAGAGAGCTCGCGCTTCTCCATCTGCCCCCTGAACGCCAGTGGAGGCGGCCTCAGTCCTTTCAGGCCACCCTGCTGACGGTTCTTCATCGCAGGCGGCCATTGTGCGTCTGCCAGCATCTCGAGAAAGGTGGTTTCCGTCTCGCCGATTCTCTCCAACGAGCAAGAAATGCAAGAGTGCTGCCTCGCTGCACGAGCCATCAAGTCATCGGTGGTGGTGAAGTCCGCAGAGGAAAGAGTTCGTCGTTTTTAAGGGCGATCCCAATAGAAGGTAAGTGGGACTTTAGAGACATTAAGGGACTTGCTTTCAAGGGGGGCGCGCTGTTATTTCTATTACGGAGACCAACGGAGCACGAATTGAACGATATTTCATATCGATCCCGGCTCCCTGTAAGTGTAGACGGCCCCCGATATGTCGTTTAGCAATGCGAGAAACGTCATTTAAGGGATTCGATGCGATGGAAAGAGGACGGGGGTCCTTTTATGCCACGCTAGAAGGGAAGTTTCGCTTTCTTTGTGAAAAATAATCTTGATCCACATTCCGGAAGTCTGGCGATGTTTCATGTGTGCGCTAAATTACTCTGACACACACACACACACACATGCAGAAGCCAATAATTCTCCGAACAACAATATGCGACTTTTATGTGCAGTCAAATAAAACGATCCTTGCGACAAACGCATCCCCTTGTTAGTCAAACATTAAATCTCCTCCTCCTGCTTGGAAGCGAATAATTTGAAGAATTATTGCCTTCGGTGTGTTAAATATCATTAAGGGATCTCCGCGATATGAAAAGAGCAGTTGGAAGTAAGTTTTTATTCGATTGCGACTAAGAGTTTCATCGCACATTTCTTTAAAAACGTCCGATGATTGGAACATTTTACTTTTTTCTCATTTTAAATAGAAAATATTTCCTTGATAATTTTATATTTTTGTAAAATACTATTATAGAACAGTTACGGTAGAAAACGTTTTTCACGTAAAATATTTTATCGTGGAAAACTTTGAATTTGGAATGGTAATGTTAAAAACCGGAATTTTTTAAAGATAAAAAAATTAAAAAAAAAATAGGATTCTGCAAATGTGTATTAGAGAACAGCATACTTGTGTGGCAAGAGTTACATCTTTCATTGTTTTTACGACCGCACTACGGTCGGAAGAACAAGATATGAGTTTTGATTGGATAGACCGGGTAGAATTCCGGGAAACATTTCTGATTTTTTTTTTCAACTGAAGATGATTTATCCAGTCTCACTTGAAAAAGTTAGGGTTTTCCTGGCTACCATTCGCTTCTCTCCTCGAAAGAAACAAACCAGCCATAGAACACACCCACTGAAAAATAAGACATTCATATAACAGCTTGAATTGCTTTGAACTAATTCTAAGTAATATTAATACGAAGACTAAAACAATACACGAAAATAATTTGTATTAGCTTAACATAAACCGGAGAAAATTTCCAATTGCCTTATTCCTAGCCATGCTTTATTATCTTGACGTTGCCAGTGATTTTCGCTGTCTTTTTAGACCTTAAGCTACGTTCCCGGTAACCCCGGAGATCTCCATATGTTATGTTCGTTGCTTGCATTACTCAGGTCAGATTAACTTGTTTATAAAAGGAGAAAGAGGATTTTTTAGGAAGGATAAAACTCTACCAACTAACTCTGAGAGTAGTTGGTAGAGTTTTACTTTCGAGCCGATTACGTCAAGTTTTGTTGATTCTGTCTTCTGCATTCTGTCATTGAACTGTGTAGCCTGTTTGACCTCTAAGTCACCTTTGGATGCGATTAAAATACGTTCTTATTGGATGAACCTCTTTCAAAGAATGCCTGTTCGCATCCCTCTGTGTTCTCTAATAGCATTATAGAAGAATTCTAAAAGCTTTTCCACTGAGCTGTTGCTTCAGGTTATTTGTATTACACGTTTGCATGTAGCACTGTCTGCATTGATCTGGACGATCGTTGACCGTGTGTGTGTGTGTGTGTGTTGGCTACAACTACGTTTCATATTCAAAGCATTTTCAGTCAAGATGCAACCTTCAAGTTAATTTTTAATATAAGATTAACATGATTACGATACAAATTTGATTTAATTAAATTTTTTAAAAAATAACATTAATTAAAAATATATCAATATTAAAATTTTTAAATGTTTTGAATTTGAAATATTTTCTTATAGTCGTCGTAAAATTTCACACCTTTTATAAAATATAATGTCGTAATTATATTTGATTTCATCGCAAATGAATCAATCGACTGGATAAGGTAGGCGGTGATTGATTCATTCAATCCAATACCCTTGGAGGGTAATGGATGGCAATGCCGTAGCCAATGAAGTTCTAACTGAGGCTCGGGTATTGCTGTTACCCTCCTGCCATGATCAGAACTTTAATAATAGCTCAATAACCTTATCCCTACACTGTCCACTACAGATAACGGGGAATATGAAAAGCATTCTTGCTTCGCCCCTTTAAGCCAGTCCTTATAAGGACTATAAGGATAAGGAATCAATCGACTGTGAGATGCGGTGATTGATTCATTCAATCCAATACCCTTGGAGGGTAATGGATGGCAATCCTGTGTAGCTAATGAAGTCCTAACTGAGGCTCGGCAATTGCTGTTACCCTCCTGCCATGATCAGAGCTTTAATAGCTCAATAGCACCTTATCCCTACACCGTCCTCTACAGATAACGGGGAAGATGAAAAGCATTCTTGCTTCGCCCCTTTAAGCCAGTCCTTATAAGGACTATAAGGAAGCAATAAAACAATCAATCGACCGTGAGATGCGGTGATTGATTCATTCAATCCAATACCCTTGGAGGGTAATGGATGGCAATGCTGTAGACGATGAAGTTCTAACTGAGGCTCGGCTATTGCTGTTACCATCGAATGAAACCTGTTAATCTTACATTAAATTGTAAGATTAACAGGTTTAATGCAGCCAGCTGGCATTCTTCTGCTGCATTACTGTAAGGGGTAAGCATTTTATGTCTGTTCATGAGGCTGGTTTGTGGGATGAAAAACTTGACTTTCAGCGAGGGGAAAAAAAACTCTTTCCTCCGTACGAGACCGACTACCTTATCTTCAGCTGAAAAGCTCTTATTAAGATTGTTCCCTTCCAACGCAGAATTCTATTCTATTCTTTCCTGCTTAATAGTTCTTAAAAGAACTGGGCGATGGACTGAGTCCTTGACTCTTTATCCCGTCATCTGAATGAAGAAAATCTGTGTGGATGGAGTGTTATGGAGCTAAATCTGTGTGGATGGAGTGTTATGGAGCTAAAAAGCTGTTGTCATGGCTGGGTAACGGCAATAGCCAAGCCTCAGTTAAAACTTCATTGGCTACAACATTGCCATTTACTAATTCTTTCCTGCTATCTAACCATTCAACTTTTCATAATTATTATGTAATAAATAAAATGGTGTATTATTATATTTTAAATTATCTATAAATTTTTAAATATAAAATAAACATTTTATATAATTATTTATTATAAAAAAATTACATTCTTATATTTAACGAAATTAGAAATTTAAGATGGAAATAAGAGTCAAAATTCGTATAAATATTCTACTTAACACAAACTATGAGGTATCTGGATAAATTTGTATCTAAATTATAAACGAAAATAAGAGTGAAACACATCTAGGTGATCCTCTTAAATTATAAACAACAGATTTTTACATTTAGTTGTTGTTATTTGAGTTTAAGAATTCTATAAGGCTTATATACACAAGCATTATTGTATCCATCAAGCCAGCTGACTCTTTTCGCGAGAATACAACCCTGCCACTATCATATTAGACCGGTTAATTCCTTTACGTATGGATGACATAAATCAACCTTGCTGATGAACTAATATTATATTAAACTTTCTTTTAAAACAAACCATTTTACCTAGTTTCAAATTATAAGGCTCAAGTTGAAAACAATTGCAGGAAGATATCACACTGCCGTGGAATATGAATTTTACACTCAAATAAATTTAATAAATAATTAGTTTATAAGAGTGCTTGTCAATATTTTAACATTTAGTGTCGAAATAAAACGTCTTGTAATATTAAGTTGCAAAAAAAAAAAAAATCAATCTTAATGACTCATGGGGTATGCAAATACCGTAAATTGGAACTGAATTGACAATTCCCAAAGGAATATTCTAAAAAAACTTTTATAAGGATTTTTATCATCTATAAAATACAATATATCTAAGTTATATTAAATAATCAATGTACCGAATGTGTACCATATTCGCGAAGGACCTTATCAGGGGGTTTTCAAAAGAAGGTGAGTCAGCCCGTCTTATACAGAGGTGAGGAGGTTTTTTCCCTCTCGGAAACTCCGATTTTTTATTCTGCAATCAGGCAAATCGGCCACAAGAATATGCGCAATTTACACACAAATTATATAAATAAATAATTAATAATAATGATTCCAAGGATACTTGGAAGGCCGTGGTCTTTTTAAGGATCTGTTAATTTCACTGATGATGATGTGTACCATATTATATATTATATACAAACAAATGCTTGTACAAAGCATCGAAAATGAGATGAGATTTAAAGTGAGATATTTTAAATGAAATATTTAAGATATAATGCGATATGTTTAAATTCTCACTAGGCAACGATCTTCATCACCCCTAATAGGGGTGATGTTATATATATATATATATATCATCATCTTCCTTATACCCTCTTTTACCTTGCGGTGTCGAGGGTCCACTGATCATCGGACCTCACTCCGTTTACAGGATAAGGTGGTCAGCCTTATGTCCCGGTGTATCCTATGTCCTGTAGTGTTGAGTTCTCAAGGCCAGTTTGCCTGCTTTGCGGGATGAAAAACCCCAGAATAAACTGGGGAAAAAATCCTGCTGTCCACGCCCAAGACTGGCTAACTTGGCTATGGCTGAGGAAGATCCTTCAAGCTCCTCACATCACCGACGGGAATCGAACCTAGGACACTTCTTCCCCAGGCATATGGTTGCGAAGCGCATAGCCACTAGGGTTACCAAGTAATTTTATAAAATTGTTTTGTTTTTTTTTGCTTTTTTAAAAAAAGTTTAAAAAATCTTATATATATATATATATATATATATATATCACTGTTCTGCTTTTATCTGAAGCCCAGCTATATTCCTAACCATGGGCAACATGTTTTATAATCCCAAAGAAAGGAAACACTCTCAGAGACGTTTTGATTTCTGAAACGTGATCCTCATAACAACAAAGTCTATTTCAGCTACTAGGTACAGAGATCAATGCATGTTGCTGTGCTATTCAGTCATAATACTCACACGCAAGCTCTTCTAAAAAAAAGTGTTAAGCTGAAGACTGCTTCTCCTTAGCTGGGAATCCAAGCTGTTTCAGTGAGATACTGACTGCTTCTAAAATAGATGGTAGGAAATAAGACGCGAGTCATGTGCGTGATACAACGCGTGGCAATGAAAATGCTCAAACCAATGATTGTTTAAGATAGACTGTTGATCAGGAATACACAATTTAACTGCACATTTAACTAAAAAAATCCATAAAATTAGAATTTTAATTAGAATATTGACTCAGCAATAGCCGAGTAAATATCACGACAATGATCTTTTTAAAGCACTTATCATGGCAGGAGGGTAACAGCAATAGCCGAGCCTCAGTTAGAACTTCATTGTTACAGCATTGACATCCATTACCCTCCCAGGGTAATTCGGCTCCCTACCACTTCACCACATTGATCTTATAGTCCTTATAAGGACTGGCTTAAAGAGGCGAAGCAAGAGCTTTTTATCTCCCCCGTTATCTGTAGAGGACAGTGTAGGGATAAGGTGTTATTGAGCTATTAAAGCTCTGATCATGGCAGGAGGGTAACAGCAATAGCCGCGCGCTCAGTTAGAACTTCATTGGCTACAGCATTGCCATCCATTACCCTCCAAGGGTGTTATAATAAGTCATAATTAATAATAAGTTTAATTAAACATTAGCCAAAAGATTGCATAAATAAAACTTAAAATATATAAATAAATAATGGTTTATATATAAAATATAAATAAGGAAAATTAAACTTAATGTTAAGGACATACCATGAAATCATAGACTCGCGGGAGAGAAAGGGAAAACCAAGAGATATTAATCCACTATGCTTGATTTGTACCACTGAACAAGTGATACAAGTGTAATTCTAATTACTGACAGCTGTACATGCTAATAAAATCATTTTCTACTTCAAAATACAATTTTATCAGAGATACGTCATATTCTAAGACGGACAGATTTCTTTGTTTGTTTTCAATTTTCTTGTTTTGTTGTCTTTTATGATGAAACATTTCCTCAAACGTTAATGTATCACAACCCAAAAGTAGGATATGGTCCAAATTTCAATCTGATAGATATTTTGTAGTAGTCCTCGTAACTCCTGTATTTTCCGTACAACCAAATCTCTCATGCTATATTCTATGCCTAAAGGTGCTAAATACTCTGATTTTAATGTCTGAAACTTGCTGAATCACAATAGTTTTAATATCGCAAGGAGTTTCCAAATATTAAAACAAAATTCACTAAATATATCACTTGAAAGTTTATAATTAGAAACGTTTGTGGCATCTATGTACACTGCTTCCTCTACTATGTACCCTTCATCGTTTGTTGTATGTGTGTGTGTGTGTGTGTGTGTGTGTGTGTGTGGCACCTAACAATGTACAAGGTTTGATAATATTTACAATGGATCAGACTATTGCCCTCCCAGTTTATTTTCTTTTTTTTAATCCGTCCAAATTTCTTTAAGGTAAAAAAGTCAATTATGGAAAGATTCAACATTTGCCTTATTTAAAAGTCAACTTTCAATTTCTTTGCTTTTAAATATTAAGTCGAACGAGTAATCAAAAATTTAGCCTCTTATTGATGATATTGGATCATTAATGAAAACAAAAATATTTCTCAGTCTACTCAAGACTAGATAGTTTTCTTCGCGTTGTTGACCTCCATCTGTCTCGTGAACAGAATCCCATTACAGAACGGTGAAACTTGGAGATTTTCCAACTTCATTTATCGATCTCGAAGATCAATAAAAAGAGGCATTTTTCTACTAGAGACATCGCCACAGGGAATAAAGAAAGTTAATTTGCATTCAAAACAATAACAGGAGCGATGTGTTCACGTTATATTGTAAACAAGCAGGTATATGGTACAGTAAACACCAGCAGAATGAAAAATCTCTTGTGGAAGGAGTCACAGGCTCCCTGTGACTTTCTTCAAAACTTTTCTTGGAGCATTTTGGTTTGTTTTCCAAATATGGAAATTTTATTTGTTTTTATTTTTGGTATTTTAAAATGTATTAATTTTCAAATTTTAGATACTAATATAGTACAAATTAAGCAAGTTAAATCTCCATCTGTCTCTCCCGAAACGGTTCCCTGTGAAAACCTTAAAAATCGCTGTAAAACTCACATTACTTCACCAGACAATACTAGACTTTTTCCCTCTTCATGACTTTAAGAACACAAAGAGAAAGAAAAGGAAAATATGTTATAACGCCAATAGTAATAATAAAGCATGGAATCAACAATCTACTTCTACAGCTGAACAAGGACGAACGCTTTATGAGATCATTTCTTCGGTTCACATTCGATATTAAGCTCTAGTATTTATTAATCAGGGACAGCTTGATAGAATATGACTAATATGGATCATCAATACTACTCACAGAATCTTCTAAGATGATACTAAATTATTATACAGATTAAAATTGAAATAAAATCCTATTTTTTTTTGTTTCTTTCATTTAGCTATAAAATGATGACGGACGTTTTATTAAATGTTTTGAAGCCTTTCATCTTTATATAGATATTCTCCATCGTACACCTCTTTGGTGTACGATGGAGAATATCTATATAAAGAATATAAAGAATATCTTTTTTTTCCTTCCCCCCCCTGATTGTCTTGTGACTGGAGACATAAAATAACCCAACATTTTCTATTGTACATTTACTGAAAATATTCGTACGACATTGATCATTTTTTTGCAAAACGTGTGAAGCAAGCTTTTCATATTTCCTGTATCTGTAGAAGAAAATGTATTAATGGTGTTATTGAGCTATCAACAATGTTCATGATTTTAATCATTGTGTAATAATCGAGTCAAAATCACGACATCGATCTAGTCCTTATCAGGACTGGCTTAAAGGGGCGAAGCAAGAATGCTTTTCATCCTCCCCGTTATCTGTAGAGGGATAAGGTGTTATTGAGCTATTAAAGCTCTGATTATGGTAGGAGGGTAACAGCAAAAGCCGAGCCTCAGTTAGAACTTCATTGGCTACAGCATTGCCTGTTTAAGTAAAGGTAATATCTCAAAACATCGGACGATCTCTAGGCCACTCCATAGTGGGCGAAAGACCGTCCCTATCTCCGCGTTGGTTCCACTCAGTGACGGGCGACCACCGAGCATAACCGCTCCAATTCCGAAGAAAATAATTCACCGACAAAGCCCCACACCGGGCCGTGCCGGAGAACACTTTCCCCGGAGACTCAAATTGCTCCCTTAAGGAAAAAACCTCAAGAGAGCAAACTCTCAAAACTCATTACCCAAGGGGGTAACAGCAACATCCGAACCTCAGTTAAACTTCATTGGCTACAGCATTGCCATCGATCACCCTCCCAGGGCTTTATTCTGACTCTCCGATTTATCCTTATCCTTATAAGGACTGGCTTAAAGGGGCGAAGCAAGAATGCTTTTCATCTTCCCCGTTATCTGTAGAGGACAGTGTAGGGATAATAAGGTGTTATTGAGCTACTATTAAAGCTCTGATCATGGCAGGAGGGTAACAGCAATAGCCGAGCCTCAGTTAGAACTTCATTGGCTACAGCATTGCCATCCATTACCCTCCAAGGGTATTGGATTGAATGAATCCGACTCTCCAATTTAGCAAATAATTGTGATTAATAAGTTAACTTATTTAAAATTTAATATGGTGTTGTAATACGTCATAATTAACAATAAGCTTAATTAAACATTAGCCAAAATATTACATAAATAAAACTTAAAATATATAATTAAATAATGTTTTAGATATAAAATATTAATTACTTGTCCCTATCAATGAAAGTACGTTCGTTTATTGAAAATCAATACTAGCGTCAAAAATTAGTCGTGCTCACTAAAGCGATGAATTATTTGCTAAGTACAATAACAGCAATTTCATGTTACCTGTCCATTCCTATTCATAACTGCAGAAAGTTTCCGTTTGACAATGTAACCCGTCAGTGGTAGGAAACGTGTAAATGGATTTTCTCACTTTCCACATCTTGTACAAAGTGTTGTTGTCAATGTCATATCCGTAGAAGGCGAAAAGGTGTAAATTGATTATGGCGTGACACAAGTTCCAGCTGTCTTTCATTTTTCATGCGAATTAACACATCCAACACAGGAAAATGATGCAATTTCTCTGAACGGGCAAAGCTCATCAGATTGGAACAATAATTAGTGTCCAGATAATTATTGAGAGATATTGAAAGCTCGATAAAAGATTTCAATAAAAGGGCTCATTTGAAAAAAAAAATATAGATAGATAAACAGATAGATAGATGATGTGTTTAACGAGGATTTTAAACTCGCAGTAATTACATTCCTTATTATATTGGTACGCTTCGCTGGTCACGTTTGTAACAATTAGTTACCTCTTTTTTTTTTTATTTCTGCTCTCTGCTTGGATAAAGACTCCCATTTTTCTCCCTGCAGGCAAATCGATGCGATGACATGTTGTCAAAGCCAGATGCTATCTCATTTCTGTTGAATCGATCAGTTCACTTGAACGATGATATTTGTCGATTAGATTTCTTTTGTGAACGTTTTTAATGTTAATATCCAACTCCAATAAAATTATGATGTTGTAATATCAAATCATACCTCAATCAAGAACAGTATGAATGTTTCTGGATAAAATTGTGCATGAATATGAAAGGAACATTTGTTTGATTAATTCTAAAATTATTCTGGAATTCATCTAGTCCTTATAAGGACTGGCATAAAGGGGCGAAGCAAGAATGCTTTTCATCTTCCCCGTTATCTGTAGAGGACAGTGTAGGGATAAGGTGTTATTGAGCTATAAAGCTCAGTTAGTACTTCATTGGCTATAGCACTGCTATATATGTAAATATGTAAAGGTAAAGCAGTCTCTAAAAATTCGGACCATCCCTAGGCCACTCAATCGTGGGCGAAAGACCATCCATCTCAGCGGTGGCTCCACTCAGTGATGGCCTTCCACCCACACACCACCACCGAGCAGAACCGCTCATATTCCGAAGAAAAGCATTCGCCGACAAAGCCCCTCAGTGGTCCGTGCAGGAGAACACTTTCCCCGGAGACTCAAATTGCTCCCTTAAGGCAAAAACCTTAAGAGAGCGAACTCAAAACTCTCGAATCTCGGCGCCCAAGGGGGTAACAGCAACAGCCGAACCTTGGACGATCTCTAGGCCACTCCATAGTGGGCGAGAGACCGTCCATATCTCAGCGTTGGTTGCACTCAGTGACGAGGTAGATGAAAAGCATTCTTGCTTCGTCCCTTTAAGCCAGTCCTTATAAGAACTATAAGCCTTATCCTTATAGTTCTTATAAGGACTGGCTTAAAGGGACGAGCAAGAATGCTTTTCATCTACCTCGTCACTGAGTGGAACCAACGCTGAGATATGGACTGCTATGCTTTTCAAGGGGTTTACTTGTAAATATGTATACCCCTTGAAAAGTATAGCAGTGCTCTTCTCAAGAAGAACAGTATCTCCTACAGGGGACATTTCCTGTTTAACACCAAACTTCCTTGGAAAACAGAAGTCAGATACCTTAATGTACTGTTAGATAAAAGACTAACCTTCAACGACCACATCAAGGACTCGTGTGCAAAGGCATCAAAAGCCATTGCACAGCTCTATCCCCTAATAAACCGAAACAGAAAATTACACACCAGAATCTGCTCTTCTACAAACTGATGATTCGTCCTATAATCACATATGCTTCTCCAGCATGGAGCCATACCCCTGATACTAATATCCTCAAACTGCAGCGAATGCAAGACAACTGCCTTCGCATGATTCTGAACGCCTCATGGGTTGTCAGAGATTTTCGACTTCATCGGGGCACGGACATCCCTTATATCTACTCTTTCCTTCAGTCTCTTGCAGCAAAGTATTTCCTAAAAACGTCTACACATCCCAATCCACTGGTGCAACAAGCTGCTGACTATGATGAAACGAACCTCTACAAACACAAAAGACCTAAAGCCATCCTGATTTCAAGTAATGATCTATAATCCCCTTGTTCTCTCAGGGCGAGCATATTGCTCATAAACGTTTTCCTTCACTGTATCCATTCAGACAGCGGGGAATATGAAAAGCATCTTGCTTCATCCTTGGAGTCAGTAAAGTTGAAGTTGAAGCTTATACATATTTCCGTGTGAAAATAATAAAACCATGTTTGTTTCTGCTCATTTTTAGCGCCGCTTTTATACTCAGAAGGCCTTCTAAGGAAAGACTTGAGCTGATGATATATACTGAGTCGCCACTGTATCAGAAACAGCATTTCATAACAAGTGAGTCCCTCTTTTGCCTTAAGAACCGTCTGTATTATCTGTAGTTGATTCAACTAAGTGTTTGAAATGTTTTATGGAATGTTTGTCCACGCAGTTACAATGACATCGCCCAGTTGTTGAAGATCAAATGGCGGCATTGCTGCTTTTTGCGGCATTCCCCACCATATCAGAAATGCTCTTTTGGGGTTGAGGATTGAGATGGCCACTAAAGTAACGGAAACTCTGTCATGTTCTTTTAGCCACTCCAAAACACTTGTCTTATTGGAAGCGTCCATTTGACAATTGGTAAATTGCAGTCATGAATGATTGGACATGATCAGCGACGATCAAGATAGGATGAGGCATTAAGGCGGTGTCTACCTGGTATCAGGGGGACTTAACGTGTGGAAAGAAAACATTCTTCACGCCATTACACGCCGGCCACCAGCCTTTGCTGTTGGCAGGAAGGATCCATGTTGTTGTCTCCATATTTTGGTCCTTCCCTCAGCATGATACAATACAAACGGAGCTCGTTCAGAACAGGCGATATGTTTTTCAGTCAGCTGTCCAGTGTTGGTGATCGTGCCCACTGAAGCCGTATCTTTTCTTCGCTGACAGCATCGAAACTCGAGTTGGTCGCTTGCTCCTATATCCCATCCGTGACAGCATGCGACGAACTGAGCAATCCCAGATGATTCTCGGACCACCAATGTTGCGGTGAGCTGTGATTTGAGTGGTTGTGGCCCTGCGCTCACAGCCCTTGCTATTCTACTCTGCCCCCGTGCATAATAAACCGTTTTTGTCCACAGGACTGCCGTTGGATTGAAGTTATCTGGTTATTGCACCATAGATCCTAAGCACTATTGTAATTTAAAAGCTCAGAAGACTAAACCTAAAGTCACTTAAGCCATGCCTTTTAACTCATTCTTATGCATTAACCAGAAAACAGAGCCGTCTACCTATTTGCCCGATTTATGTAGAAAACTGCAGCCATGCAAATCGACGTCTTCAGGGACGGTCCATTGTCCTTGATCCTAGCAATGTGACCACTCAGTGTACATTAGTTCGAAAACTACACATCTAATTAATGGAATTGCCCATGACATTTATACAATAAACATATTATATTTTTATGAGTAGTGATAATAATATTTTATTCTATAACGCATACTTTTATTAGTAAGAATTGTTTGACTTACCAAAATAGATAAGCCGTTACGGACTATTGTGTTTTAAAGGCTTGTTGAATAGATAGACCCATTTAGGACTCTGGAATTTCAGAAAACATTCAAGTCTCTCAAATCATATAAAATATCCCGCATGTGTAAATTATCAACGGAATTTTAAAATTCTGTCGTTAACCTATTCTTGTAGGACCATTTAATAGATTTTCCAGTCATTTTATATAGATTTTTATCCAAAGAGAACAATTATTATTGTTATTATTTGACACCTCCAGGGAGTCGAAGGGCTCATCGAGGGAGGGCACCAGGTCTACAACTCCGTCTCCACTATTCAATCACAACTGACCACAACTACACCAACGCCATCTACCGCCACTGGTATTTCCACAGACAATCACAAACATCCATGCCCACGGCGGGATTCGAGCCCGCAGCCCTTTGGCTGGAGAGCGGATACGCTAACCACTCGACCAACCAGGCCGGTTGGCCGAGTGGATAGATTATTAACTTTAATTCCTAAAAAAACAAATAGTATTGCAAGCATATGAAATCTGCTGATATCTGGAGACCTATTATCATTCTCAAATTGACTACTAAAGTGATACTAAACTAATTAACAGTTGCGTTCTCAACAATAATGCATCCAAATCAAGCGCGATTTAGATGCTTTATGGGTGGGAATGTGACTGTTACTGCACATTTTCATTTTCAGTTTTTTTTGTTGAAAAAATGGATAAATGAAACTTGTTATAATATTAAACGTGTAGTAAAAATCAATGATACAAGTTGATTCCTAATAATAAGTACAGGAGTAAGCAAGATTGAAAACTTATTAGGTTAGTCTTTATGGAAGAACGATCACCATCGATTAATAATCTTTCTAATTTCATTTAATTTAAGTTAATTGACAAATTTCCATCCTTAGTGAATGAAATGTTTATTCGAAAGTTTTTATCGATTTTTTTTTTTTTTACGTTTTTTTTCTGATGTCAATTCGAAATGCTATAGAAGTGTACCAGGAATAACCGCATAACACTCGTACTATGCAGTGAAGCACTCTCAAAAGGGGCAGCAACAAAGCCATTGTGGTTTTATTTTTTTATATACTAACAAGCTTATAAAAACCTTATCACATAAGATGGTTTACAAGTGATGTAATTAAATGATTGAAGTTAAGAAACGTTTAAATTTGAAAATTTCTGATACACAATTAACATCTCGCTGATGTTGAGCCATTTCAGAGGTACCAGAGTAATAGATACTCGTTGCAAGTTTCTTTTTTATGTAATAAAAGTGTTTCAACCGCTCACGTCTTTCTATAACATCAAAGATTTACAAGCACCAGTGCATGTAAACGATTCTCATCTTTATACTTAAACTTCTTTTTTTTTATATAAAAGATTTTTTTCTCATTTATACCCTCACAATGAATGTTCTTTAAATGCGATATCTTAAAGTAAATGCAAACTTAGTGCACGTGTACGTATCTCATTTTTCTATTAAATTTATGCAAATACCACATAAAAACCCCGATTTAGAAATTTATTAGCACACCATCCTATTCACGTACATTCCAGGTACAGAAGTTTTATCGATTCTTCTGATGTTTTATGATTCTAGAAGGTTTGTGTTTTTTATTCTTTAAAGTGTCCAAAATGTAGCACAAGGCGTTGGAAAATGGGACTAGTAATCACGGTAAGATACTCTGTCTACATCACGTGCCATCTTCTAAGCAACAATGCATTTTTTATGTAGGTTTGAAGCAATGAAAAATACAAAAAATAGCACATTAGAGTAGTGGCAAGGCTATTGTCTTATATCTTTTGGAGAAATTTGTCAGAGATATATATATAGGGAACAGGAGAATTATGAAAAGAGAAAATGATGGAAGCATCAAGAAAAATAGGAAAATGTAGACGAAAAACGGAAGAAAAAGGATACTTTAAATTTAAAATACCGGCTTAAATATCATCAATTATTTTGGAATTTAAAGTTTACTGTCTTGGTTTTTTCATTTATTAAAATTCATCTGTTATTTTTTTTCTTGTTATTTTATTTAATATTTTAATAAAAACATTAAATAAACTTTAGTAAAATATCACACATGATTCTTTCTTCGTTATATCTTTTCTTAATAGACAAAATGCTGTTTTCTATCTCTCTTTGATGGCTCAACACAAAGCTTTATACACCAAAAAATAAACAGATAAAAGGTCAAAAACCATGTCTTGTACTGAACATTTCTGTGTCTCTACCGAGTCAAGAATTATAATCTATGGTGAACGACGTAATTCACGGCGGAAACATGACCCTATACACCAGTTTCCGACGCGCGTCAGCTGCGAAACGCAGCTAACGCCAGAGGCAAGTTGTCCTCCCTGTACGCCGAGCCTGTCCATTGTCTGGCTATTAACGATACGCGTCATGGTGACAATGAAATGCTTTATATAAAGCATGAGTGGAGGCTCGTTTACGTGTGGGGGTAGATGGAACACGCGCCAGGCGCATAAGGCTGATGAAACTCATCACCATTTTCCCAACAAGCTTTGTTCCCTAGATCCGATACTTCTAGCACAAGAGTGGGGAGGATCTCATTATATGGCTTCCGTAATGAAGGGATTGGTTGGACTAACAGAGAGGGAAAGATCAGCATCCTTGAGTATTTTCTAGTGTTCATACACTTCTCTAAACGAAAAAAAAGTGATTTTTTTATTTGAGACTGTGGACTTTTCTGCTCATGGAGTATGTTCAAGTGGAATGATTTGGATTTACAATTGCGAATCTAATCAGCGGTCAGCTAGTGTGATCGTGTTCCGGAACGAATGAGGTAAACATACAGAGCCATACAAATGAGACCCGTTAGATTACTCACAATCAGGACAGCGCGACGGCTAGAGGGCACTGTTTCTCATTTGAGGACTCATCCACGCAGGAAGTTTATATTTCTATTTCTCTACATTAATTAATATGAGAAGATTTTTTTTCTTCTTGGGATGTCGTAAGTTACAATTAATTCAAAACCAGCCTATATTCAAGTCCGAACCTCTGTAAAATTATAGGGGTTTTTAAGCATTTTTTTAATTCTTAACGAAGGATACATCGAACTAAAGATATTTTAGAGTGACAAAAATGGCTATTCCAAAGAATGTCCTCCCTCCCCTATCACTTTATGGCTGTATTGTGAGAAGTTGCATTTATTATGATATTTTTATCTATCTGATCTCGTATTAATTATATCATATCCATGTAATGAAAATCTCATTGGAGTGGGAATTCGAATAGATATTCTAAATGTACGTTACACTAAATCGAAATAACTTTTTTTTTTAAAAAATTCCAAACAAAATAGTTTCCAGTTTTCGCGATTTTATTTCGTTAATTTGCTGTATTATTTTATTATTACACTGCAGATGTTATTTGAAGTACAAAAAACGGTATCTAAGCGCGTCTCCTGTTCTCCACTTGGGCAGTTATAGAAATAAAAAAGCACAGATGAAATAATAATTAATAATAAAAGCTTGAAAAATAAATGATAGCCTGGAATTTATCTTTCTTTTGGTCCAGTATTTATCACTTATTGTACTTTGTTTATCAACTGTTGTTGCTCAACAACTATTGAATAATAACAAAATATTTGAATTCAAGTACACTGATAAGAATTTTCCAACAATATTTGCAGCAAGAAATACACTGACAAACGAATCTTATTGACATTTCACATAAATAGAGAAAAAAAAATTTATTTTAAATTCACCATTTTGAAATACGTATGAGACACCTAAATGAAACATGCACGAGTATGTTTCATTCTAAAGAAATTATTTCTTCAGGCAACAAAAAGAATTGAAGAATTCTAATAAGAAGACGATCGTTCAAAAGTTTTAAAAGTCTACAAGGATCCTGGTTTCTACAGAGGGACCACTGCACATCAACCGTGGAAAACAGCAATGTAGATTATAGTGGCATGAAGAATGTCGTGATTGGTCCCGTAGAGAATTGTATGTGACATGGAGAAAGCAGAGTGAGGACCCTACTTACTCCCAATAGAACATCTTTGGACAAATTGAAACGTCTGATGTGGGGCTAACCATAATACATGAATTGGTGGTCATATTGAAGAAAGAATGATCTAGAATACGTGATTCATATTATCATAAACACATGCAAAGTATCCCCAGCAGGGTAAGTGTAAAAAAGGAAAAACAACAATCCACATGTTATTAAAATGTGCAGTTTCGTTTTTTTTTCTGAAATATATAGTGCTGTTCCAATACTTATTTCAACGTGGTGTAGATGTACGTGCTCTTTCAATAAAGGACGATTTCCATTGCAAATATTTTGCAGCATCAACTAGAATAATATTAATTTAATGATTTCTCCCACATCAAAACAGATATTTCAGGTTAAAGTAAGCTGCTTTTCTGTGAGGCCATTATTTGTTTCCATGTTCCGAAATATATTTTATATCGTTACGTTTTACGATGATCACTTGAAAAAAAAAACATTTTTATAAAGTTTTATTTCTTTGTAGTTCTTATCGTTCTTCCGTGTTCCTCATATTTTTGTGTCTTCCATAACTTATTGTTACATCTTAATTCCATTGCTCTTTTTTTTTTCTTACTATTTTTGTGCTACGTATCCTCTGTGATCTTTTATGCATTTCAGTGTTATTAAATGATGTGGGATTTTCATTCTTACCATAAATAAATGATCCGAGCATTGCTGTTCTCCCGATCTAAATCCTACCAAATCCCTAAACGACTTCCGCTTACATAGCAGAAGAAGCAATTTGACGCTTGAATACCTATCCCTATAGCTCATCAGTAAGTGTGGCACAGTTCTCCTCGGGTTTTTCCATGGATTCGGGATCAGCAGTCTCCCCAGCACATTCAATACATCATCTTGTCTAATGATATCCTGTAGAATCCAAACAAGAATGTCACTTGAAGTTTAATGACGTCACCAGACGTCTTGCATGCAGTGGATGGACTCAAATGGTCACCGGGGGGAGATGCGTAAGTATCGTAAGAAAATCACACGGGTTAAAAGTTCCCCAAATGACTCGTAAAGACCGGATTAATGAATCTGTGTGTTCCCGTTTTATCGAATACATTGTGAGTAAACGAGTTAGCGTTCTATAAATCACGTGACCCCTAGAGTAGCTCCGGACTCGTCGGAACAAACTGAATAGAATTTAAAAAGGACTTCGTGCAATCTGTTAAGTGACAGTGGGATTTATTTGGTCACATTACACGAAATAATTGCAAAGCTTGCATTTTAGAGTTCTTCACAGCGAAAAGAATGGCTGGCTTCACTACCAGACCCTTACGCATCCCCCCCCCCCGGTGACCATTTGTGTGGAGAACTCCGAACTAAAAGAAATCTTTGCAAAGATTCTAATTACTAAAATCCTTAATTTACTAGCGTACGCAGTTGCTATTCTTCTGTTAAACATAGCTAAGAAGACTCCGTCTGTTTCTATTAAGTCCTTTCCCATGAGAATTACTTTGGTTATTGTGTTCTCTGTGCTATAAGGACGCCGACCACAATAAAACTGTTTAAGACTAACAATCGCTCGCAAGGCATTCTTTCCACGCGCAACAATCACTTCACTTTAGATTGCCAGCCTTCTAATGGAAGTGTCACTCATTGTTTAGAAACTAACTGATCAACGAGCACAACAGTTTTCTTTTTTTTTTTCTCGCTTCTTTCCCGCATTTGCTTCTGACAAAGTATAAGATTGTTGGTACTACCTGTAGAATGAGATTTCTACACTTGATTCTTGCATGTATGTCTGACTTAAATGCCATATAACATTACACTTGTTACAAAGTATGAGATGAGAACTTCCTCTACCCTCAAATACCACAACATTATAATATAAATAAATAAAATATAAAATAAGATATAAGATAAGATAAGACAATATCTCTCGAGAAAATAAATTCAATACAAACCGCTTTGTTTTGTGGCCAATAAATATTAACAAAACAGTTAGGATAACAAATGAGTTGAATAAATAAGGTGATAGATAGAATCGATACAAAAATAAAAAAGGTGTATTAATATATTTTAATAGTTGTCTAAATTGAAACCAAATATTTACAAAAATGTTTTTTTATTTTTAATACTTTAATTATAGTTGTATTATTATTATTATTAAGATAGACCTTCAGGAGATCACATACTGCACACACCAGCTATTATACTTATTTTTGAATTCATTCACACTGCTTGCACTCACAACATTTAAAGGCAGTCCAATCCAATCACGCACCGCCCTATGAAAGAAAAATCTAGCCCTCACTCCCTTCTTAGCGTCATTCATATATGCTTTTAATTATATGCTATTAATATGATATTTTATATATTTTCTTATAAAAGATTTCAATAATTTTAAAATAACAAAAGTGCACATAAAATAAGTTAAAATTATTACTTGAAATAAAATTGTAACCTAAAAATAAAGTAAATATAATAACAATTTTATAATAAACCTTAAAACACCATAAGATAAATATTATAAATATTATACATAAGAATGATTATAGGGAACCGGAAGATGATGTAGTGGTAATAAATAATATAATAAACCTACCGATGTCGAATTCTTCCTCTTCGTACACTCAACCTCTGTAGTGATTAAGATAAGATAAAAATATCTTAATTGTAAATTGTATATATATATATATATATATATATATATATATATATATATATAGATCATTCTTTGTATGTTCCATTATATCTTAATTGTATATAGATCATTTCTTATAGATCGTTCTATGTATGATCCATTATATCTTACTTATATATATATATAGATCATTATATGTATGATCCATTATATATCATACATACTAAAGTTTTTATTAGTCCATTCTTCTTCTTTCACTATGCCTTATCCCATATTAAACGGGGTCGGCGCACCGATCTTTAACCTTCCTCTTCCAAGTTCTCCGGTTCAGGGCGTCCTTCGGACTCTATCCTTTCTCCCTAAGATCCTCTGTCACCTTATCCCTCCACCTGAGCTTGGGCCTGCCTCTTTTTCTCCAACTCCACATACTCCACTCCTTTACCAACACACTCCTCATCCTTCCTCTTTACATGTCCGAACTACCTCAGCCTACTTTCTTGTATCTTCTTGCCAATTGGTCCCACCTTAACCGTCCCTCTGATGTAGTCATTCCTTATCCTGTCCTTCTTTGTCACACCACTCAACATCCGCATCTCCGCTACCTCCATCTTCCTCTACTGTGCCTTGGTTATAGGCCACGTCTCCGCACCAGGGAGCATCGCCAGCCTCACCACCATCCTATACAGCTTTCCTTTCCTCTTACAACTCACTCTCGTGTCGCACAGGACCCCACTCATCTTCCTCCAGGTCATCCAACCGCATGTTATTCGGTGCTGTATTTCTTCATCTAAGTCACCATTCCTCTCTACGACCGACCCAAAGTACTTGAATTTCTTCCCTGAAATTAGCCTTTCACCCTGGAGTCGTATGGCCATATCCTCGTCACTCCCCGTTGACATATATTCTGTCTTCTCCCGGTTAATTTTCATGCCTCTCTCCTCCAATGCCTTTCTCCACTCTTCCAGGGTATTTTCAAGCTTCTCTCGAGGATTCGCATAGAATAATGTCGTCGGCAAACAGCATGCTCCATGGTGCCTCCTTCTTGACATCCTCCACTACTACATCCATGACCATGTCAAAGAGGTAGGGGCTCAGAACTGACCCTTGGTGTAGCCCTACGACAATGAGGAACCCTTCTGTCATGCCGACACTAGACCTGACCTGAGTTTCTGTTCCCTCATACATCTCCTTCACGAACCTCACGTACTTCTCCGCCACACCCTTCTTCCTCATACACCTCCTGCCTGGCCACTCTGTCGTATGCTTTTTCCAGGTCTAGAAACACCATCCACTTGCATCTCTCTATATTCATGGTAGGGAGCATCCTAAGAAACCTTAGAATACCCAGATTCCCCCTAGAATACGCAGAGAACAACGATATCATCCGTAGCGTATTCTCTAAGTGGGGCGTTGTACGGGAAATCCAGGTACTCAATGACACCGACAATCCTGAGTGGAAGTCAGGGGAGGTAACCATCTCTCTTGAAATGAGAACCGAAGTTCCTAACTTTGTCCTCGTAGGATCTGATTTAATTCATTCGATTTAATATCTGAGTAAAAAAAATCGCTGGTTCTTTTTTTTTTCCGTTACTTATATGTTTTATTCCTCTGTTATTTTCATTTTCATTCTTTTTGATGATTAAACAAATAAATTAAAAGAAAGATTTACTTAACTAACTTTATTAAAACGTGAAAGTAAGAACAAATAAATTTATATGGGAAAAAAAGAATAGGGATGTGACTGATGTAATAATGATGCAACGACGCTGCATAGTTTTAGCTGTGTTTCAACCGTGTCAAAAGGTTTAACATTTTCACACAGCAGACGAGGAAACGAAATGCCTTCCAACTGTTACTACCGCATACTTTAAAGTATTTAATAATAATTGTGACTGGCATTCTCGCTCTGTCATTTAGCGCTAAGGTGTAACAGACCTGTTTGTTGAAATCCAGGTACTCTGCTAACATCTTATAGCTTATTTGCAAGTAGGTCAAAAACAAGATAATGCTAAGGTATGCATATTTTTTATGAACCTCTAGGATCATTTCAATACTTGTTATTCTGTTTCTCCCTTTTTCTTTTCTTTTGTTTGTTTCACTATTCTCGTCTTGTTCCTCCTGACCGAATTTCTATCTCTCTCTCTCTTTTTCCAGATAGACAGATAGATAAAGATAAAGTGGGTCTGAATTTATTTGGTTTATAACGGAAAACGCATATGAATCTCCAGTCAAAACAATTTGAATATTTTAATAAAAAAAGAAAGAATAATAAAAATTGGACAATAAACTGAGATTAGCACATAAAATTACCAGATTTACTCATTAATGTTAGGCAGTTTTTTTTCCTACATACTCATTTGTTTTCCTAAATAACGCTGCAAACA
Organism: Typopeltis vanoorti; assembly: GCF_054136105.1. NCBI lineage: Eukaryota > Metazoa > Arthropoda > Arachnida > Uropygi > Thelyphonidae > Typopeltis > Typopeltis vanoorti. The sequence goes on along the minus strand of NC_143565.1, from coordinate 113,077,840 downwards.
AATGCGATAAACATGCCTTCGTACAGCTCCCGAATCTAATGCCTCCCTCGGGGTTGCTTTTAATTAGGAAGAAAATATTAAGAAACTTAATCGACTCCTTTTAAATTCTCTAATTACTAGACATCAAAGAACATCTTTTTAAAATCAAATTTTTCTTCATTGCGGTTGTTTTTTAATTGAGACTCCCCGGGTTTCGTGTAAGCTCTCTCTGTGTTTGTCATTGTGGTGTGACATCTTAAAAATCGCTTTGAGCCTTTAAGAGAGAGAAGAAGGGAAAAAAGTAACACCCGAAGGATAGATACGAAGTGGTATTTGAACTCCGTCAAGTGGAAAATAGCCAGATAGAATTCCACTCGTTTTAAGCTAGGGAGGAGTTTCGGTGCATTTGTTTTTTTATCCTGTCCTTACATTGGTCTTGATGTACGAAGTTAGACAGGTTCAATTAATTCGCTACTCCATCTACGAAATATTGCCGAGCCCGTTTGATCTATGGAGTCCATCTAGAAGATTGATCTTACAAGTCAAGGAGCAGCAGGAAGATAAACTTTAAAGAAAAATCACCACTTCTGGATGCCTAAGAAGAAAGAAAGAAAAAAAGATAAAATTAAGAAGATACACAGAGAGACTCTTGCTTCATGCCACACTGCCCAACAGTTAATGGCAGCTACTAGGAAGCTGACGTGTCGGTATGCCTCTAAGATAAATAACGCACTGCTATCTTGCGCCTGGATACACAGCACGAGGAAGGATGATAATCGATCGTAATTTGAAGGAAAATTGCACTCTCAGGAATTTGGATTCGGGTGGCCTCAATTTTTCCTGTGAATTCGTCTCTCCCAACGCTACAGAGAGTACCACCTGTGACCTCCGGTGACATATGGGTTCTAGAAGATTAAGTGACGAGGTATTTAACTTCAGACTTACACTAGAGTTTTTCTGAACATCTTTTTAGAACTAAATTGCTGTATTTTCTATGCTGACTCTAATCTCAAAAAACTGTTGGGAAAAAAAAAGAAAGTATACTAGTACTTAAGACTTTTAGTAGGGCTTCATTATTCCTGTACATAGATAAGTCAGGAAGCCTGCTGCTAACACTAAACCTGTTTAAAGCAGGGTTCACACCGTTTATAATTCGAAGCAGAGCCTACTCTGACATCCATGTCTGAGATTCAATCCAAGGTCTTCCTATTAATAACAAATTTGTCATTGATAAGAAAAATTTAAAAAAAAATACATTTAAAAAAATAATCTTAAAATTAATTTAATAAAATAAAATTAAGAAAAAATATAATTATATAGCTTATTGTTTTTAAAATCAACTTTATCGTAAAAGCTTAAACTCAGATTACATAACTAATCTTCGTATAGTCAAATTGAAATAAATAATAAAAATAAAATAAACAATAATCAAAAAGTAATTTTATTTAAAGAGTCTTAAATCCTTTGAAGTTTAAGAGGCAATTATTTAAAAAAAAACAGTACTTTTTTAAAGAATTGATGACATTTCTTTCACAGTGTCATTACTGAGCGATCTTTTATCATATGAGATTTCGTTTTCTTCTTGTGCACGCTTTACTTAAAGAACTCTCGAAGCGTAAGAAAAATTCTCTGTCTCCATCCCAGCATTAGAAAGACACAAGATACGCAGGCGCACTTTCCATTTCCTTATATAGGAAACGCCTCTCGACACATTGCATCTTCTCTTCTAAGTACCACATCGATGTGACGTACAAACTCATCAGTCTCATAAGATAGCGACTGAATTCCCCAAAGACTCGACATCTTCTTTGGTTAAAACATTCCCCCTCCCATATATGAGATTAGATGCGACTGCAGCATCCACTACTTTGGTGAGACTGGCTGGTCATATGAAACTTCGCAAAAGGGCATTATAGTTACGTCATCACAAAGAAAAAAGGAAAAATTAGGTCTCTCAGCCAATGATTTTGAACAAGTCTCACCAAGCCAGATAAAACAAAGTCTTTCTTCAAAGGCAAGAAATACGAACGTCTTTTCTTTGAAGTTGTTTCAACAAAAAGAAATTAATCACTTAAATCCTAACGGTGGATTTAGTTTAAGCAAGAGCTGGTCGTCTACCTGGCCTATTGTAAAATGAAGAATATAGTTTCTTCATCTAATGTGGATAGTATACAGCGTATCACTTCCACTAGCTGGTCTTCTGGAACTTGAATATTGGTATGAGTACGAGGTTAGTTTTTTTTTTTTTTTTTTTTTTTTTTTTTTTTTTTTTTTTTTGTATAACGTGCACCAGAAGATGAGTTAAGCTATCGAGAAAACCGATGATAAAAATTAGAATTATTTTACTACTGATAAAACGTATTGATGTACCGAAAATAAAAAGAATTAAAACGTCATTTTCATACTACATTAATGACCTACTTTAATTAATAATAGAAGAAAGATAGTGTTCCTCGCTTTGGTACTTTTTTTTAATACAATTTAAAGAGAAACAGTATGAAAAACATTTTTCAACTACAAAACAAAACATGACACACCAATTTCATGAATTCACGAGCTATAGCATTAATTCTAAACGACCAACAAACAATTGATGAATGCATCTCTCTATTATGCATTATTCCAGAGGGGATAATAAAATACAGACAGTTCAGTGTTTTGTTCATTGAGTTATATTTAGACAATGCAATGTCCCCCGAAGTGCACTAGGAAGCTCGTCTATGTAAACAAATAAAGTTTATAATATTCTCAATTAATTAAGAGTCAGTACAGTAAACATATCTCAGCATTGTGTGTCTAGATCATATTAGTCTGCACCACCAAACTCTTCGTCTATCTAAAAATAATTATACTCATAATTATTATTATTTACTGGAATTATTCCAATAACTAGAAACGTCTGGTCCTTATATTTTATATGGAAGTTCTTAGCAGATTATCATGAATATCGTATAGCAGAATTCATAATAAAATATTGCGTATTTTAATGTTTATGATTATTAAAATTGCTACGAGTGTTAGTTTTCAAATGAAAAAGACGGTAATATTTTGACATGACAATTACACAGAAGAAATGTGTTTGTTGCTATGACAACACGTTGAATTTCAGTGTCTTATCTTCTCCTATTAGTGTTTGATTTAACAAACTAGCGACATCATTTTCGGAGTTTTAGATTGCATAAATATCTGTAATCCGAACTCGGATATTAAGCAACCCAGATCACACCCACTGACAATACCCTCTCTCTTCCCCCTGCTTCTAGTTACAACTTGCCTACAGATGTCTGCATCAATTTGCCGGTAATCAAGGACATTAGATGACTATTAACTTCTCCCAGCTATCCGAAGCCGGCAATTTGTCTTTCTTTTCCACGAACAGCCGGGAAGAGCTGCCTTTAAAAGTCACCTTCTAGAGAATCACAGCTGTCGGCTAAGATCGATCCCCGAAACAGCCGTAAGTGGAGAATGCCTTGTTATTATCAGAAATTTTCGTTCGGGAGAGAAAGATGTTAGGAAGAGAAATTTCTCCGTCACGAAACTTGAACGAGGAATTGTTCTGACCATTCGATAGGATGGTCAGAGGCGAAAGAAAAGAAAGAATAAAAAAGACGTGAGCAGTGACATGAATTTCTTTTCTACTGATGTATGATAGAAGCTTCAAGAGCGGGTAATGCATTTTCTCTCTGAACGGGTTCTCGATATTCCGCTGCGTTTGTTTTAACGGCGAATCAGATCGAACCCTCCGAATGATTTTCTTTTACGTTCGTTTTCTTTCTACGCGTAGCGTCAAGCCCTGCAGTCGCATCTATTTCAGATATCTTCCAAGGGTTATTTTAGTACAAAAACAAAATAGGATTGATACATTTCGAGAAATTTCTTTCTATCCAATAAAAAAGTTAACTCTGTAGTAATACATTTTTTTATTAATATTTTACAATGTTTGGGCCCATTTTTAGTTGCACATTTCAACAATCACTCGCTTAGCGTCAGGTTAAATTAAGCCGGGGCACACGGTCCCGGAACATTTTTCTGTTTTGTGACTTTTCTCCCTTTACGGTAATTAAGCCTAACGCGAAACAGACAGCAAAGGCAGGTTATTAAGACGTGCATATGATTGGTCCGATATTAACAAAAGATCGCTCGCCAGAAAGATAAAAGCAAGCCGCCAATTCAGTTGAAATGCTAACTCTCTTCAACCGAATTCCATAAGTGAAACTGCCATAACAACTTTCACTATACATATATTTCTTAGTTTTAACACGTTCGGTTGAATTTTATTGCTGCTTTGCGAAATCGAACTCACACACACACATCTAATTAATAACAATAGTTTTTAGTTAGATACTGTGTTTGCCAGTGCAATATATGGTTTTGCTTGAGTTTATACAGCATAGTTTCGGTATGAGGGGACATGTGATTTATTAATTAGTGCCATTTTTATCCCAGTTGTTTCTAATTGCAATATTTGTTGAGAAATATTTGACATATTCACTGACATAATAAAAGTACTTGTTTTTTTGCCTCTGCAATATACTGGCTATTGGGGGAGAGGGTGTTGTTTACCACTACAAGCGAGTTACTATCGCCAGACGTGAACGCATTCAAGCTTTTTTTCATGAGCGAGGTATATGCGAAACTTTATCATTTATTTTTTTCGAAAAGTAAAATCAGGGGTGCGAGTAAGTACGGTATTTCAACTAGGGATAAGCACATTGGTACCTTCTTTAAACGGAAAAATAGCTCGAATGACAGTGATAATAAAAAACGGGTTTGTAATGACAATTTGTGTGTAGTTTCTGAAGAGAAAGAGGTCTGTAACGAATCCACAGAAATACAGAATGCCCATCAGTTGCAATGCGATAATATTAATACGCTGAACGAAAGGAAAGATTTGCTGACTTGCTGGACACTCGACCAGTGGATCGCATCCAAAGGTAAATACGATTGGTTAGTTTGTAGGAACATTGTTCTGTTTTGTGACTTTTCTCCCTTTACGGTAATTAGGCCTACATGATTGTGTTATTATTCAACAATTGTTTATGGTTTTGAATGTATATATAAAGTCAATATCAACAATCGATTGATTACGAACGTGTGTGAAAGGGACGGGGAGGTTTGGAGCTTCTCCGGATAGCATTCAAAGGTAAATACAATTGGTTATTTTGTATAGGGGCCCCGGAACTTATTCGTTTAGAATTTAACCACTGCGTAGTGTACTAAAGGGTTGTTGCTATGGTAATAAGGCGTTAGTTAATTAAATTATTAGACACTGTTGAAGAGATTAGCACTAACAGAGAAAATGATTGATCATGCTGTTTCTATCGTTCTGGTTATCTTTCGTTATTTTCAATTCTTAGATTGCCTGACTGAATATAATTAAATTCGACATTTTCATTAAATTTATTACAACTGAAGGCGAAAACAGATCATTTATGCGTACAGTTTATTAGATTAACGTCAGTTGAAGTGCTATGTACACTACTTTCCCAACGTAATGAGCTAAAATTATCAGGCTATTAATTGCTCACATAAAAAAAATTATATTTATTACGTGCTTAAGTTTAGTATAATAGTATTAGTTTCTTGTACAGAACTGAGAATTGATTTTTATTATAAATTCCTTTCTAGAAACTTGTAAATCTATACATTTAGAACCGTGGGTAGACTATCCATTAAATAATCCGAAAAGTCTGTCACTTCCAGGACTATTTAGTCATTTAAGAATATTAATCTTCCTAATACGCGTAACTTCAATCAATATTGTGTGGGGAAGGGGGGGGGATGCATGTGTGTATGTGTTTTGAAGAGGAGCTGCTTGTAAAAATGGAGCCCATCTTTAAATAAACAAAAGAAACAAACCGACCATAGAAGAGACGCAATCTACAAAACATGGCCGTAGTTTGCACTGGTGTAATCTGAACAACCAACTAAAGCCAAGAAGTTCGCGCATGCGCATAGAAGCTGTACTTTCGTATGATTTTTCAGAAGGTATTTACATCATTCTTTAAGAATCGATTTTATATAATAGCCGAGCCCGTCACGTTTGCTTAGTTCTATCCCCATCATACTAAACATCTTCAATTAGAATTTGCCGTGACAAATGGTTCTGGCCATGAATGTGAATCTCCATTTATTTCATGTCTAGCTTACACGTCGAAGAAGTTCGTGAGAATATTTCAAAATGGCACATTGAAGCGTGTTTATTTTTATGCACGAGACGTGCCTGTAAAGTTTTTGCACGAAATATTGACTTATTACTCCAGGGAGAGACTTCAAGATGTTTTAAATATTTAAAGTAGTTGGAAAGTAAAGATATTTTATTATTATTATTCGTTTAAGTACAAATATTGATGTTCATTTAGAAAGAAACGTGGCGATAATGTTAATTCTTGTAAATATTTCAGATTTTGAACTTATTTCTTGTTTTTTTTGAACAAGTGTTAAAACTTTCTTCAAAAATGCTATCGTACTAGCGATAAAAATAAACTAAAAGAGCACGTGGAAATAGCCATTTTATTATAAAAGACTCTAGCGACATCTACAGTTGATTAATGGAGCATAAATACTAAAAAACATATTTTCATGTTTATTATAATATAATAAACATGAAAAAAATAAATAAACTTTTTTTTTTTATTAGCAAGGTCTTCAAACTGAAGTACTAAAATACACGTTATGTTTTATGTAACTCACACCCACGAAGGTTTTTTTGTAAACCTATGGCACATTCGGCACCTTCGTAGCTCACTTGGTTTCGACAAAGCCCTTTGGTCGAAAAGATCTGAGTTCGGTCCCTTCCAACGCAAAGAACCTTTGTCATCGATCGGGGGTGAGTTATCCGGTCTCTGCAATTCAGGTTTTTTCGCCCCTCAAAAAAGGCAAACTGGCCCCGTGAACATACCTATTTTCAGATATATAGGATACTACTGGACAAGGAAAGCAACCGGAAAAACCACGAAAGAAAAACCCGCCGACCAATGGGTTCGGAAAAACCATTTCTACCGTGGGTGGGCTAAGGGTTTTTTCTAGTTTCATTAATTTTTATAGTCTTGAAACCCTACTCTGAAGACGAAACATGGAAAATGTTCTGTCTTCAGTAAAATGTTTGTCCTCATGAGATTGTCTCGCAATTAGAGTACTCTCGCTTCCTCCCATTCTGTTTCAAGCACCTCCCTATCGTCACGTGTTTCAAGCCGGTAATAATAGAAATATGAACGCCAACTGCAATAAGCAATTGAAGAACAAATAGAGTACATTTTTAACTAAATATTTCCCTTGAGAGAATTTTCACACTAAAATACGCAAGGAAAAACTACTTGGTTCAAACATCAAGTTTTTTTTTTTTTTTTTCCCAGCACGAACCCAAAAGGAACTCTCCAATGGCAGGGGTGGATGAGAAAATGGATGCCCATAAAAACACAGCATAAAATTGCGCTAATTTATGCTGTGTTGAACTTGTATTGTCACTTTTCCTGGAGGGTTTATTATTTTGCTGTTACCATATTAAGGCAAAAAGGTAAACTGTGTCCCTTATTTAATCCCCTTTAGTAAGCTTTGCTATTGCTAATAGCTTAAGAGGTTTAGTTCGACATATATCGGATTATCCGAAATGCGTCTCCGGTGCTCCAAAAGACCTTCTTTTCACATAAGCCTATTCAACGTTATTCCATACGGAACTTCTTAACGCACTGCCACTTTCTTCTCCCCCCCCCCCAGTTCTAATCTCCTTAGCTGTCGTATGTTAGCCACCTCTCACATTTCTGCACTTCCCGTGTAAATGAATCAGTCAACCGAAGTTTCTTTACCCGTCTGCAAACGTCTGGCTGCAGTTACCAGATCACGTGACTCGGATGCGAATTGTCTGACGAGACGACGTCTTGTACGGAGAAAATGAACAGCGAAAACTCTTGTTTGCTTGACACATTGTTCGGCGTTCAATATCATCTGAATAATTTTCAATTTTTGTTCGTTTTTGGTCGGAATACATCAAACGCATCCTTCGCTTGTTAGTAATGAAATTAGTCCGTGAAGATAACAAAAAAAAATAATAAAAAATCGCCATCTTTAATAACTCATTCCACACAGCCAACAGCTTCGTCTACCACCAGTGGTATATTTTAAAGGCAAAACACAACCATCAGCCAATAGAATGTCGAAGATAAAATTTATGCAGCAAGTTTTGGCCCACGCTAACGATCAAATAATGAAACCGTGTTGCTGAATATATTAAAGTCAGGACACCCGGCGATTTTTATTTCGTTATAAGTATGCAAATACCCAGTCGGGGCTGCTTTGAAATGCTAGTGTTTTCGGTAGTATTATTTTCTTTTCTTCTGCCTGTTTCTTGATACTTTTATAATCCTTGAAGTTTGCATACTAAATTCGGTTTGGTTTCTTTCTTACTAGAGTTTTTCTTTAGAAAAAATGGAAACTAACATCGTCTTAGCAACACAAAAACAACAATACATAACATTGTTAGCCAGTGTATGCGATTCAGCTACAGAAAAATGGATGACTATTATTAACATCAACAAGCACAGGGCACGTGTAGCTATGGCAACGCGTGCTAAAATTTCAACTATGAAAATCTACCGCTGTTTAAATGATAATTCGAAATTTCATGATTTAATTCGGTGTTGTGTATTATCTTAAGACTACAAGTAAGTATGCCTCAATAGTTTTCCTTGTATGGCGTTTTATTGGCAGCGTTTTAGAAGCCCATTTCGTTTTCCCTTTCTGGCTTGGAATTAAGTATTTGCTATTGATGTTTCCAGTTAAAGTATTGCTTCTGTTTCTCCGCTAAGTATTTGAAATCGATGTAGTTTCATGCAGAGCACGTACTACCTTTAGCTGGTTCGATGCTGGCGTGTGGCATGAGGGCAGGACGATACTTTACCTGGATTTATTTGCCTTCATAAGCAAAGCGAAGGGAGTAAAGAGCGATCGATCTAGAGGATGAAAGCAGATAAAAACTGACAAGAAACGGCCTAATTCACGACCAAGAAAAATACACTCGCAGATAACGGACTAGACTAGAACTTAAGTGCAAGTTGTGCATAAGATTTTATTCAAAATCCCATCACGTAAATTGTGCTTATTTATGCTGGTCCATTTGAGTAGAAATCTTTGCTTTTCTTAGGGTGCAACTCTTGTCAGAATGCAAGCCAGCCGTTGCATCTTCCTTCCCAACAAAATGCCCATTCTAACAGCTGAGAACGACATCTCTCTGCAGCTATCAGAGCTGCATTGTACAGCAGTCAGATGCACTTCGTGACATGAAAGTAACCAATCAGAACCCGAACACTCAATGAAAGACGAAGATAGCTTCGCTTCAAGTCTAATTTATCACAGAATAAAGAAGTCATCAGGAGTGAAAGAAAAGTCAATAAAAGTGTATAGTAGCAAACATGCGGGAAAAAAAGGAAGTCAACTTTTGATGGGTTGTTTTTTCCCTCAAAAACACTTCGGGCATATTTCTCTAATATTTAGAGTATCTGGAAAAATACACGGTGAATGAATACGTAGCACATTTATAGTATTCGAAATTCTAAGAATTATAAAAATAAAGAAAATCAGTAAAAACAATAAAATAATTAATGTACCAACAAGGCTTTTTATTGTTGCAAATACACAACTATAGATGAAAAGTCACGTCATTTAGCCAATAATGTCAGTTTCTAATTCTTAACTAAATGCAATGTGTTTTTTTTTTCAACAACTATTTTCATTTCCTGGATCACCATAGAAACATGATGAGATATTTCTATGCTTTGTATTGTTGCATAGTTGCAATTAACAAGTGAAACATCACGTGATTTATCCAGCAATGTCAGTTTCTAATTCAACTAGATTGCCATGTGTTATTTAAATATTTAAATATTTAAAGCAATGTTCATTTCCAGAATTACCATAGAAACATTGTCACGTGTTCTAACAATGCTTTTAATTTCTGACTTACAACAGAAATGCTTTTCACATTACTTTTTTATAATAGGTTTTTAACACAGCGTATAAGGCTCGCTTTATAATCACTGAATAGATATTTTCTGTTGTAGATAACATAACGGATGTTAATAATGGAGCAAAACCTCCTCGTTTCACGTTGTACAATGAATTTACCGAAACCGAATTCCAAATAATAAACAAAGACGTTTCCTTCTAGAAAATTTCCACTTAGAAAGCAAAATTGCAATCATTGCACCAGCCAATAATTCAAAATCTATGAAAATTCGTTTTGTATTTTCAGATTTATCTTAGTAAACGGCATGTGCAGCTTTTGTTTCGTGTCAAGTACGAAATGGAAAAAATACACAACACCTACGCCTCTCTCTCTCTTTCTATCTCTCCATCTATCCTCCGTATATATATATACACCCACCCACACAAACATGTGTTCTCCCTTCCCCCTGGGATTGCAGAACAATTGTTTCCACGATGTCGGGGGAAATATTGTTAACTTTGACAATGAAGATTTGGCGGAGTGACTTCAGATTTCATTTTAGGCCGGCGAATTCTCGCAGCCGTGCGTAAAATTCTATTGATCCAACATCTGAGAACAGACGTTTGTCTAACTGGTAGAAGGGAAATGGAATTCGAAGCTGGTGTGTTTCCGAAGGCTTTCGTCTCAAACGTATTTACTGCATACAGGAGCGAGTTTGTAGCTGCATCAGCTTTGAATTTGTTTATCTTCAAAAGAAGCTTCGATAGGAAATATATTAAACAAGAAAATGTGTTACTAGCGAATACTGGTTTTATGCGTGTTTTGTAGTATTAAAGCAAATAAAATGATAAGCTAAAAGCGAGAGTATTAACACTTCTAAATATACAAACGAATGACATTTAAAATGCATTTTAAATTTAATTTTGTCTTTCACTAAATAAGGATGTGTGTGTGTGCGTGCGTGCTCACTCCACTCTGCTGTTTGCATAGACAAAAGTAATGCCTTTGGTGGGACTCATAAATAACGCAGCTTCGACCATGAATATGGTCAGTATGCACTATCAAGGTGTAGTAATTGCGCGTGTTCTTCGACCGATTAGTCTGTTTGTCGCAAGTAAACATCCTTTTGGAAGAAGGCTTTCATAAAGGTTCCTCGTGCATTGACTAAGTTTACATTTGGGTTTTTGCAACCGGAAGCCAGTTGTTGCATCACTCTGTTGATGGTGGGTTCTGATCTGTGTGGAAAAAAGAGTTTGGAATGAAAACAAGAAAGAGTGTTCTAAAAAACATTCAAATCCAGACTACAGCAGGAAATAATACTTTTTTTTTTCTGGGAATGACGAGGACCAATCTTTGAAGATTACTAGGGAACGACTGTACTACCATCAGCAGTATACGTTATAATTAGATGGCGAATTGAGGCCGGATTTCATAGTGAAGACCAAGATCGTTTGAGAAAAGTGTTTGTTGTTGCACAGCATAGCCAAATTCCATTCTGAGGGCCAAACTGCGGAGCAATTTCAAACTTTACCACTTCTTGTCTTGCATCATCCTTCATAGACCGTACCCTGTCGGACCTGTCACTTGGATGGTCCATACAGAATCAAAGCTATTATTTTAATATTAGTCCGAGAGTGAAGAAAATAGGCTTGAGTGGTAAAGATGTGACGTAATCAATGACGTAATCATGTTGAAGTATGACCATTGTACCTGCTTTTCTTGTTATGTTAATTTTAATAAATGACTGAGGATATTTTAACTTAATGTTGTTAACACCCAAAGAAATACACTCTTTTTTATCTATATTATGTTATAAGATCGAAATAAGTGTCGAAATTTATTAAGGTAATGTAGATATCAATGCCTTTATTTTATTCACAACTTTATTCTATTGCCAAATTGCTTAAAAATTCATACGAAGAAACATTTGAGATCGAGGCTCGATCTTTCGCTTAATTGTCGTTTATTTCATTCGAAGGAAATAAGATCGCAATGTGAAATCTAACCTCGTTGCTTCGATCCAAACTGCTCCTGTAAACACTCATTACAGCAATACTGAACCTGAACATAACGATCTGGGTTCTTCTTTAACTCCACGACTAAAAAATCGATTCGATATATATTTCATAACATACTGCTGCAAGATGCTTATTTAAATATTACTTGGTTCTAGCGTGTGCGTGTGCTTCTGGAATCACGTGTTGCTTCGATCTTTATGTGTGTGTGTGTGGGGGGGGGAGAGGGTTGTGGATAATTCGTTAACGTTCCTGCACTATTCATTTTCAAACAGAAACGATTTCTGTATGCGTGTAATTGTCAGGGGACAAAACGACACCGCGTCTATTTGCACACACCACGTTCCATCCATTTGATGCGATGCGCCTCCGAGAAAGATTCCGTGTTTGACGTTAAGTCTTTGGGTAATATTTACACGTGGAAAATGCGATCACTGTTTCCTCCCTAATGGCACGCTCGTCACCGCACCAATGGAGATGTTGCAAATCACTGCTCTCTACTTCACATAATATTACACACGTCTTGCAATCCACTCTTCTCATTCCTCCCTCATTTCTCCTCCCCCCTCGTTTCCTTCTCTCCAGCTTCTCATGGTTTATTGGAATCCTTTGTTCCCCATTTCCTTAAGTAAATATACATTTTCCCCCCCTTTCGTTTTCTTGAGTAGCACAGGTGTGTAATGGGTGATAGCATCAAATGTGCCTACGGAGATTCGAGTCTGTGTAACTTCCCCAGCCTCCACGTGGTACTTAAGAAATCCCCACGAGCGCAATTGATGCAGTGTGCCGGTGGGAATGAGAAAGATAGTGTGTTAATTTAGTGAGTTGTGGTTCCAGTGGAGTATATTTAGTTATAACATCGTTGAAACAAATGATCTACCTGCTATATTAGTTTACCATTAGGCCTAAATAAATGCATGACATTTGGCTTAACTGAATAGATAAGGTTCCTACTCAACTCATGGCCAGCTACGATAGCAATAGTCTGAAATATGATAGGAATACAAAGTAAGTGAATGGTTACTGTTGTGATTGATAATCTATAAGTTTACTTATTTAGATAAATGATCGGAAGTAAAGAGAAGGGGGGTCAAGCTTAAAGACCTCGAGAAGAGGCAGAGTTCAAAAACAATAAATTAAAATAAATTTAAAAAAATATGAATTATGTTGCATGTTTCCATGTAATTGCCTTGAAGACCCAAAATGCCATTATATTATCTGATATTGACTACCTGTGTGCCTTAAAAAAGTCAACACTAGATATATTCCTACTCTTATTTTGTTTTTATTGTATTGTATAGATAAAGTTAAATATAATATTTTGTAAATAATAATATGTTATTTTAATAATTAAGAAAAATTACATAATATTAGGAAATTAGAAATTATTTGAAAGATAATGATATACACCATTTTATTTTTATACAAGAAATAATAGAAAAGTAGCATTTTATAAATTGCATATATGCAATTTGTGTAATGTAATATATGTAATGCCTGGTCAAGTTTCGTATTTGGTGTGATGTATGTAATACTCCGATCATATTACTCAGATTTAAACGTTAAAATGATTGTCCTAGTAGAGGATAACTATTTTCACGGCATTTCCTCTCCTGTTTAGTTTATCGTATATTTGGATTTTCACCTACCTGGCCTATGCATATATTTCGGATTTGTTATTTCTGGTGATGTCCAAGCATCATTTATTATATTATATAATATATATAATTTGAAATCTGGATTTGATATTTGCCAGTTTATTTATCTCTATGTGCATCATTTTATCCTCGTATTAAGTTAGAAATTTCTGTGCAATGTTTATAACTTGATCAAGAAGAATATATATATATATATAAGTGCTATACTCCTCATCCGATAACCTGTTCACATTTTTCGTAACAGAGAAACTGATAGGTTATATTTGTAACAATAACATTTATTTTATCAATCACCCGGCTTTTTCTCTTAGAAACGAAAAATAGTAGACAAATAAATGTTCTTCTGCCTGAGAATGGTTAACTCATCCTTTCATTAAAACGTCTAGAAAATTCATCGATTCTACAATGGGGTTTGAAAGCAGGCGGTTATAATCAAGTAACGCATGGAAAACCCGTAACTCTCAGTTACGAGCTTCTCTATGCGTCACTTGCTAGGAATGCAATTATTGTATCTCTATGCGGCTTCTGCCAGCTGCATCATATCAGCACTGACAGTAGAAATAGCTCATTGCTCTCTGTTTTGAAGACACAATTTGAAGTAAAAAAAAAAAGCACAAAAATTGTGTTAAATCTTGCTCTGTGTTGTTTAACAAAAAATGATTAACACATACAGTTTAAAAGTGTTTAGTTATGTTCAACAAACACACACAAAGCAAAATTTCATTTTTCTGATATTCTGTACCTTGTGAAAAATAGTACTTGCTGGTGATGTTAGTTAATATGCAATTAATATTCGCAAAATTCATGCTGTATTTTAAATTATAGAAATTGCAAAAGATCTTAGTTTATATTCTTAGTCTTTTGTAGATTTTTTTTTAGTTTTACAAATATCTAATAGCTTATGACATAAAAAGTACACACTTAATCCAGTCATACTACATAATCGATTCCAAACTACCGTCGTAAAGCGAATTTCGTCGTAAAGTGAATCACTGCTCTTCTCCCTCTCCACATACACACTTGTAGATGTAAGTGACAACATTTATCATATATGTGCGTAACTGATGTAAATCAAGCTGTTTGTGTCAGTCAGATAAACGAAAAATTCAGAATAATTGTCGTAAATGAAAAACTTAGAAACGCTGAATGGTAGATCCGTTTTTTATTTATTTATTTATTTTCTCTGCATATTTCTCTATAACAAGAATATTGATCTAAAACTGTTTCTCAAAGTGGCGTAACCTCAGGGCTACGGGAAAAGTGTTTAAGAGATACGGGAGACTTGATTACTTTTTTTTTTTTTAATTTTATATTTTTTTTGTCGTTCTATTGTTACATATAAGTGGTGCAAGTCTTTTTCAATAACTAAAATGTCTAAAGGAATATTCAAAAAATGTGTCTCTTGATATTGATTGACTGACCTCCGTTAGGGTCGCGTTTGTTTGAAGGCACGATCGCGTTCCAACTATTACAACTGGTTTCAGACAGAATTCTCAAAAATAAATATGACCAGAGTACACCGATGTCATTTTGGCTACACGTCAAAACTAAATATCCCGTTTTGTTAGAAAAAGCACTGACGTATCTTCTGCCGTTCCCTGTTTTATATCTTTGAGCAGCTCGGTTTGCTGCGCTTTTAAACTTCAAAGCAAAAACGAAGTAGTTTTGACATGGAGTCCTCTCTACAGTTAAAAATGACAAATCTCGAACCGGATTTCACTAAACAAACTTTTTTCCAACAAAAACAATTTTATTCGACCTATTAAACTTTTTTTATTACTGAAAATTGATATTTTATGATTTTTGTTTCTACTTTATACATATTAAATTCGTAAAAATAAAATGTATTTAATAATCAAAAATGCTTCATTTGTATGTAATTTATTATAACGCAAATGTTAAAGTTGAAACACCTTTATAATTATTCTTGTTTGAATGAAATTGCCAACTTGCTTTTGAGTGAGAGGGGGCATTAAAAAACTACGCATCATTATTGATTAATTTAATATAGAAATTTGAAATATTAAAATTTATCAATAAAATAAATATATATTAAGACTTATCCAATAAGAATTTAAATACTGTAATTCTTTTGCAGATTTTATCTTTACTATCTTAATACACCTTATTTAAAAATTAATAATTATATTGAAATTGATCTCTTGCATTTGCTTGGAGGGTAGGGTTTGAGGAATAAATCAATCGACCGTGAGATGCGGTGGCTGATTCATTCAATCCAATACCCTTGGAGGGTAATGGATGGCAATGCTGTAGCCAGTGAAGCTCTAACTGAGGCTCGGCTATTGCTGTTACCCTCCTGCCATGATCAGAGCTTTCATTGCTCAATAACACCTTATCCCTACACTGTCCTCTACAGATAACGGGGAATATGAAAAGCATTCTTGCTTCGCCCCTTTAAGCCAGTCCTTATAAAGGCTTGGAGGGTAATGGATGGCAATACTGTAGCCAATGAAGTTCCAACTGAGGCTCGAGTATTGCTGTTACCCTCTTGCCATGATCAGAGTTTTAATAGCTCACTAACACCTTATCCCTACACTGTCCTCTACAGATACAGATAACGGAGAATATGAAAAGCATTCTTGCTTCGCCCCTTTAAGCCAGTCCTTATAAGGACTAAGGCTTGATTGTCAGATGCCAAGTTAATCGACCGTAAGATGCGGTGATTAATACCCTTGGAGGGTAATGGATGACAATGCTGTAGCCAATGAAGTTCTAACTGAGGCTTGGCTATTGCTGTTACCCTCCTGCCATGATCGGAGCTTTAATAGCTCAATAACACCTTATCCTTACACTGTCCTCTACAGATACAGATAACGGAGAATATGAAAAGCATTTTTGCTTCTCCCCTTTAAGCCAGTTCTTATAAGGACTTCATTGTTGGTGCATGGGGCAAAAAGTCCTTTTTAGGACTTCCGGAGTAACGAATGGCAATGCTGTAGCCAATGAAGTTTTAACCGAGACTCGGCTATTGCCGTTACCCAACCATGACTAGAGCTTTTAACTCAATAACACCCCATCCACACAGATTTCTTCATTCAGCTGACAGGATCAAAAGTCATGGACTCAGTCCTGTTCTTTTAAGAATTTTCATTGTTGGTGTAGTGAAGAAGGAAAAACCATCCTGGGAGGGTAATAGATGGCGGTGCTGTAGCAGGGTTTCTGAAACTTTTTCTATGACGGAACACTTCACAAATTCTGAAATTTTCACGGAACACCTTAGTTATTTTGTAATGTATTAATTAATTGTTAATTTAATGATTTTTATTAATAATTGATCATCAATTATTAATTAATAATTAATTAAACATAATTAAATTAATTTGTGCTGATTTTTATTGACATATCCCATTCTGATCACCAAAAATTTATAATATTATTATAAGTACTTACGAGTGAATGCAGACTTTTTCTCCTGTGTGTTGGTAGTTTTCCCCTCCTTTTGTACATCCTGGAGATCGCTTTGTTGGCTGGTGGTGGATGTGGATCTGTTTCGTTACAAACACCTTGAATAAGAGATTTCTTACTACCAAAATTAAACAAAGTCCCTTGTCTCTTATTCATATTAAAATTTAAATCTGCAGGCCTATTACTTTTAAAAAATCACGGCACAACGGTATCGAAACTTTCACCCTACAATACGAACTTGTAGAAAGTATTCAGTATTAATAGATTTGAGAACCGGATACAGACTACGTTGATCTTCAATTTTAGTGGAAAATTTTCTTTATTCTTCCTTGCTGATTGGTCACTAACATTTGCAACACAGATGTTATTTCCTTCTGTTTTGAGACCAGAGGATACGCCGCCCATTGTTGTAATAGGCTTGCAGGCAATTTTTATGACCGGACATAAACAGCGGTATTCTCTTTCCCAAATGTTGAAAAGTTTTGGTGTGTGCAAATTAACGATACTTCATGAATATTTCCATGTTTAAAAATTTGCTTTTTGATCACTGACATTTGCTACACAGATGTCATTTCCTTCAATTTTGACAACAGAGGATACGTCGTCCATTACAATTTTTTATGACCTTTCCCAAATGTTGAAAGGTTTCGGTGTGTGAATATTAACGATACACAGATGTTATTAGGCGTTCTGGGTCTGAACGTTTCGACATATTCACGAATATTATTCTTCTCAGAGTATTTCCACTATAAAATATTTATTCATGAAAAATGCTTAGAAAACTAAAATCACAAATTCCAGGAGAACTTCTCGCGGAACACTTATTCACCTTCCGTGGAACACAGTTTGGGAAACTCTGCTGTAGCCAATGAAGTTCTAACTGAGGCTCAGCTATTGCTGTTACCCTCCCGCCATGATCAGAGCTTTATATAGCTCAATAACACCTTATCCCTACACTGTCCTTTACAGATAACGGGGAAGATGAAAAGCATTCTTGCTTCGCCCCTTTAAGCCAGTCCTTATAAGGATTAAGGTTCATTGTTATGTTATGCCCCGTGTGGTGGCCGGGAAAAAGGAAAAGACTTGTTCTATCCCAGTTCTCTTACTAATCTTTGCTAAGTCGACATATAAAGATATAAAAAAGCTCATGGGATGCTCTCTCTCTCACACACAATCGAGGTATACCAGAACATTCTTAGAGATGATTACTGGGATTGTAAGACTACCATCAAAACAGCGTTTTTCGAGAAATATGCAATACAAGGTACAACATTATATACAAATAATTATATAATATTTATATATTTTCGAAATAGCATTTGGTAACGAAATAAAGTATTTACTGTTATTCTATAACAGAAATAATGATAATTATCAAAGCTTATTTACTAATTCGATGCTTATTACATTTTAATCGTATAATGGCTTGAATTATTCGCAGGATCAGTCTAGGAGGGAATTAACTGAAGTATTACTTCCATATATCAATCAAGGGAATACTGTTGCACATGCGCTGGTTGGTCTATATGGCAACTGATGCTGTGACATCAACAAGTCAGTTATACTATGATTTCAGTCAGAATTAAAGAACTTGTGGCTGCCTTTTATGCTTTTTTGCATACTCCCGGAACAAAACTGGGATACGATTTTGACAATATAGTGAAATACAGGTTACTGTTAAGTGCAGGAGTTCTGATCCTATTAGTATATTTATTTATTTCGTATGATGATACAACGGCCGTGAGTCCCTTTTACGGGAAGGTGCGGCACCATCTCAATCCCCAACCCCTAAATTTATCCGAGCTCGGGACCGACATATTTCAGGGTGAAAAAATCTCCTACCTCCGTATGAGACCGGCTAACTCGCCTTTCGTCGAAAGAGACCAGATAAAAGTCCTCATGTCACGGACGAGAATCGAATCCATGTCTTTCCGACCAAAGGGTTTCGTCTATACCGACTGATCTATGGATGCTCTCCGTTAGTATACGTAACAATTATTCTTTCTCCCATTTACTGTTACAGTTATCATCGCTTTCATAAAACTGCTATTTCGTTTAAAGTTGGAACCTTGCAATATAAAAAGCTCTCTAGTTTAAAAACAACCCGCTTGTTGAGAGAGGATGTCTGATGGTTTCTTTCCCAATAAAATCTTTTGCTAGAGTAGCTTTCCACCTAATGAATAAATGTTATTGTATCTTTGCAGTGAAATAAGTAACATTGATTAAAAAACTATACATAATTATTGATTAATTTAATAAAGAAATTTAAAATATTAAAATTTTGAAATAAAATAAATATATATTAAAACATATTCTATAAGAATTTAAATAATTTTTTGCAGATTTTATCTTTACTATCTTAATACACCTTATTTAAAAATTGATAATTATATTGAAATAGATATCTTGCATTTGTTTCATTGTTATAGGATGAAATTATTTCATATTATATTATATATGTCATATGTCATGTGTTAGGGGATAAAATTATTATATTATTATTTCATGGGAGTTTTCCCAGAAATAATAATATCCATTATTATTTCATACAACACTTGGATATCCAATCGTATATTAAAACATATTCTATAAGAATTTAAATAATTTTTTGCAGATTTTATCTTTACTATCTTAATACACCTTATTTAAAAATTGATAATTATATTGAAATAGATATCTTGCATTTGTTTCACTGTTATAGGATGAAATTATTTCATATTATATTATATATGTCATGTGTTAGGGGATAAAATTATTATTATTATTTCATGGGAGTTTTCCCAGAAATAATATCCATTATTATTTCATACAACACTTGGATATCCAATCGTATTTTTAACTACGCTAAAAGAAGTAGACACAGGTTTTGAACATTTAAGGGAAAAAAAATGTTTGTCTCAACTCAACATTTTTTAAATGTAGCTGAGAACGGTTGTTTTCAGTGATTTCTTGTGGTCATTTAAAGGCCAGTTTAAAATACAGCCAGTTTAGGTGGTTGATGTTCAATCAGTTTAAAGCCATTCTAAACAAAATTAAATAAAATAAAATTTAGATATAAAAAATAAAATAAAAAAAGAAAGAAAAAGAAATTGTCTGTCCTAAGCTGCTTGCTTTGATATTTATTTTTTTTACACGATTGCAATAGAAGCACAGCACTGACAGTTCATAAATCACGGACGGAGATGCATCCATTGTTTGCTATGAATAACACATTTTAATTTAAAAACATTATTCACTATTTATACAACAAAGTAATCTAACTACTTTTAGATGTGGCAACAAATGAAAAATTTTAATTTACATTTCACTTATTATCTCACTTACTACAATTCGGTCATAATCACTATTCATGATTGTTTTGTGAATACTGTCGACCAATCAGTATCTCAGGAGTGGTAGTGAAGATTTGGGAAAGGTTGACTAGGGCTTTCATTCAGAATTGGGTTGGCGGAGAATCTCTACTTTGCAATGAACAACATGGGTTTACTAAGGGAAGGTCATGTTTTTTAACAACTTACTCACATTCTATGAAAATGTTACCACTGAGTTAGACAAGGGGAATGGATACACCAAGATACTTTTGGATTTTGCTAAGGCTTTTGACAAAATACAGCATGGAAGACTGTTGCATAAATTGGAGAACATGGGTTTCGATTATAAAATATTGGCATGGACAAGAGCTAATTGACAGATATCAAAAAGTGGTACATGGGCTGTGAATCTGCAAGATTCAAGGTAACCAGTGGTGTTCCACAAGGATCAGTCCTTGGTCCATTGTTATTCAATCTGCACATTAACGATGTTGGGAAGGATTTGACATGTAACATATAGCTATTTGCTATTCTTTGTTCTGATTTTTCTCTGATGCAAAGATAGGAAGGCTAATCAGGAATGCTGCTGAGCAGAATAATATGAATAGGCTGGAACTGTGAGCATGTGAAAGTAGCTGTCATTTCAATGTCAGTAAATGTAAAGGCATTCACTTTAGCGTGATGAGATATCCAATGTCGTATTATATTTGTAAGATTATGCTAGAAGAAATGGATGAGACCAGGAATCTTGGAGTTTTAGTAGACAGGAAGTTGAAATTCAATGGTCATATAGCAAACATTTTAAATACAACTCGGAGAACAAATGGCAATGTTGAAAAGAGCATTGACATGTAAAGATAAAGTCATTTTGCCTCTTTTCAAGGACTTGATAAGTCCTCACGTGGACTATTGTGCGCTGGTCTGGTCTCCTGGTTTCCGTGGTGATTCTGATATATTGAAGAGAATGTTAAAAATTATATCAGGATTGTGGAATACTGATTATGAAGACAGGTTGAGAATTTATAGACTGCAGACACTAGCGAACAGGAGAAAGAGGGATGATATGATTGAGACTTACAAACTTCTCAAAAGTTTATACAGAATTTCAGTGGATGGAATTTTTCATTTTATGGAGGGTGGGGAAAGGACGAGAGGGTATCCTTGGAAGCTGAGGATGAATGCTGTGAAGAAGGGGGTTAGGGCTAGATTTTTCTCTCAATAGGATGGTACGTGATTGGAATGGATGTTGCGAGTGCAAGCAGTGTGAATGAATTCAAAAATAAGTATGATAGCTGGTGCAAGTAGTATGTAGCCTTCCTAGATGAGTCTCTGACTCTCTGGATGTCTCTTAATAATAATAATAATAATAATAAACTATCAGTGTTAGCCACTTCTGATCTTACATATTTATTTCGTGTAGTTGAATTTTTCATTGAAGAACAATAGATGTTCTTAATGATGGCTATAGATGGAGTATAGCTCCCTCTGGTAGGAAAATGAAGCAATGTCTAAGTAATTGCTTCAATTACAGTAGTTCAATATAACTCCAAAGCCATCTTAAGAATTCCGCGATATGAGAAATATCGCTGAATTATAAGTTCTCAATTCACACTAAACTTTCATCTTATATTTTCAAATGATATAAATTACAAATCTGATAGTTTCTACATTTAAAATACAGTAATTTTAAGCACTAGCATTATTTGTATATCTTGACAAAACCTTATCCGTAAAAAGTATTAATTTATTAAACTTAGATAAATAAAATCCGTAATTTGGAGTTTTCAATAAAAAATATTCCTAATGGCGTAAACTTTATATAAATATTCCTAATGGCGTAAACTTAGCATACTTTGCACTGAATGCTTACAGTTCGTGGTTGGGGACCTTTTTCATTCTTTAGTTAAAGGTTTACATGATGTGAGATCGCTGATAATCGGATTTCTGAGTGTTCTTAGTCATTCAGGGTCCCTAGGAGTGACAAAAAATTAAACAAATAAATGTCTTAGAGCATTTAAATGTCTTAAATTAAATTATTAAATTTAATTTAAATCTAAGACATTAAAATTTCATTGCTGAAGATCTGCTTAGGTACTTTTATGTTATCAAGAAAATATTTAAATTTGTGATTTTTTTTTTGTGTGTGTGTGTGTGTGAGAGAGAGAGAGAGAGAGAGAGATGTGCATAATAAAGAGCAAATATGTAAATGAAACTGCTGGTCTGCGCTTGTCTTAAATAAACTTAAAATATATAAATATTTAATTATGCTCTTTATGTAAAACTCATCTAATTTCTCCAACGTGGCATATTCCAGTAGATTTGTGAGGTAAACAGAATAAAGGTACTCATAGTACCAACGTACTGTGGGTTCATATGTACATACTAAAAGTGGGTGAGTATACACTCATGAGTCAAAGCATAATGAGAGGAAACAGTCTATTTCTGGCCAACTAGACTGCACAGGTGGCCAGAAAGAGCCCTGTGTGGCCAGATCCATCAGGCCACATTATCTGGCCTGATGGATCGGGGCTCAAAGATATATCTCAGCATGTTGTGTACTAACCTGGCCGCCTAACTAATTCTCTCTTGGTTTGAATCCCATCGATCATTTGTGGGATCGTGTGGAACGCAGCATCCTCCAGTCGACGTCAGCCTATCTCGGTCGCTGACCTCTTGGAGGTTATTCTGTCTAGTTTGGTCCAGACACCTTGCACGGAGTATCGGATCAATGCCAAGACGAGCGCAAGCGGTTATCTCCGCCAAAAGCATCCCAACAGGGTCACCAAGTAGGTGATCATAATGTTTTCGCTCATCAGTGTAGGTTTACGATGATGTTTCTAGACAACAATATATATCTAAAATGGAACTTGTATACCACAAGAAGAACTACTGTAATGTTGCGATAAATAACTAGATTATTTACCAAATGGAAAAAAATGGACAATTTTGATTATTTGTTTAAAAAAAATGAAAACATGACTTTGATAAGGCATAATTAACAGGGAATGTTGCTGAAGTCCAAATCTTTAAATATGCCAGTATATGATAAATAAGTATGGAAAAAATAGACATAAATGGAACCGACATAAGTAAAGAGAGAGAGAGAGAGAGATGGATAATAAATGAATTCGGACCATAGATAGATAAATATGGCATGATAGTCACATAAGTTATTACCCTTAGCACTAATTCCCGAGTGCTACTGTGATTTAAGAGTGGAAGCCTCAAAGAGTAGAGCAATTTGAGCCTCACAATCGTAGCAGTGAGGATAGATGAGTCATTGCTGACTGAAGGCATCCAACACTTCGTTATCTGTGGGATCTTTTTTATGGAGTGTGGACACATTGGGGGATGGATGAACTGCAGTTTCGTATTAATAAATATCCCACGACTTCATTCTCAATTGAAAACGACGAACTCCTAAAGCATGAGCTGTAAATGTAGCGTTATGAGACATAATTACCCCATGTAAATCCTAATAAGTATCCCCATGAAATACTGGGTCATAGAGTAAATTGATCCAACAAATCACCCCCTCGGTCCCCCTTTTTCCGACTTCCCCCTTTACGTGGTAATTTGTTACATCGGTTCTTCCTCGTGCTACTTTGATTTCCTCTACTGTTCGCATCTTTACCTGGAGGCAGTGGATGCTCGATTAAATACAATACGGTACGAATCTGTAGAGGCTCGTTTATTACCTACAACTACAAGGGTGGTTTGGAAAGGGGAAAAAACCTCCCGCACTAAAACGAAGTACTTCAGTTGGTCGCATTGTTGTGTACCTCATTACAGTTTATTGAGAACTGCCACGAGGAAAGGTTGACGAACGGTAAAAAAATAATGGCCATCATTAATATAGTTCTTAATGATTTTTCTGAGCCACGTTCTTATCAGTTATGAAGAGGGGGGGAAAAGGATGAAGACAGCGATAAGGAGTAGGTCCTGTGCATGTAATTACCGTACTTCTACCATTAGGGTTTAGTATCGGCCAATGGGAGGAAAGTAACCAATACAAAATGAGCCTGCTTTGCGATCCCCTCAATAACGTTACACGAGACATCCTTTCTCTGACATTTCTCATTTAACGGAGGTGTATTATTTACGAATATGTTCTACTAGCGAAACAGTTTGTGTTCTCGGGCCTTGAAACACGGACGCGTAAGCTTGATAAGGTTCACGTGATGAGTGGGTGAAAAATATTATTGGTTACTCATTAGTAGGTAAAATATCCAGTCGATAAAAACTGCAGGAGTCAAGAACTTTCAAACAGCAATTGAAAAAGTGTTTTTTTTTTACTTTATTTTTCTCGAGGCGAAAATTTATGAATAAAAAATATTGGAGTTATTTAGTGGTTCCCTTAAATTTAAATTACTTTCTTATCCCTGAGGTCTAATTTGTCTTGGAACAGCAATCGATGTGGTTATCTGTCTGTGGAAGAGTCCACTTTATTTGAAGGGAAGAAGAGTGAGAAAAGACATTGCTTTCGTATGATAACATTTATTTTCAATGATTGAAGTTCATGGAATTCATTTTTAAAAGATAACTCTTTTTTCTTGTTTTTAAACCTGTGGTTGGGGATAATTTGGTCTCGTTTTTTCTAAGGCAGATGCCATATATTACTGATAATGTTTTTTTTTATTGTGGACTTTATATTGTGCGAATTACTTGAACCATTTTTTTTTCTTTCATAGCATCCATCCGAGAGGTGTCATCGGGATGAAGCTTATCCGATGGGTGGAGGTGCACATTGGACGATCACGACGTAAAGGGAAGAAAGAAAAGGATGGCGAGAGATCGGACGGAAAAGTTTCGGACTTGCAGCGAGAAAGCAGCAACCCTACGACCCCTCTACGTAAGTTGGACAACTCCAGGAAATCAGCCCCACAACCCTTGTCGGCAGACAGCACTCCTCACCATCAATATCCGTCGTCTCCTCATCCCCTTAAGCTCCCCGTGACCCCCGTGCTTACCAGAGAGGGAGGTCGAAGGGGTGCTCACATCCGAACGAGTTTCTTGGAGTCGGCAGCCGTTTCGGAAGTCAGCTCACCTCGTCAGCGAAGTCGGATAAGAACTAACCCTTGGCTCCCTTCGCCCCGTAGTTCTGGAGGATCCGGAGATAGCGGATGGGCTGGCAACAGATCGTCGTCGACCGGTTCAGAAAGCTCAGAATCCATCAGCTGCACCGGAAGTGCATTTGGCAGCCAGTCTAGCGGAAGTCTGTGGGAGGGTTACGCTGGCGACACCTGGATCGCGGCCCTGAGATGCGGGCGAGACATCAGCCCTTCTATCATCCGTCGCACTCGACAGTCGGCACAATGGATCAACTTGCAAAGGACTCCGGTCCGTCGCCAAATCAAATCGGAGGAAGTGACGTACGTGGACGAAGATCGCCCGTACTGTCCCGCCACCTACTGTCGGCCGATCCCGCGCAGCACCTGGATGGATTTCCGGGACATCAGCGACAACCAGCTGGACGAAAGCAGTGACGAAGCCTATTCGGAAGACTACGTGCACTCCGAAGAGCAAGACAGTCCCGAAGCGGAGGCACCACCGCTGAGCGACCGCAAGGAAGCAGTCCCTCAGGACACCGGAAGCCCACAGGCCGACAGCGCATGCGGAAGTGACCGCGACAACAGCAGCTGCAGCACCACCCCACTGTCGGAAACGGCCACTCCCGACGTTGGCAGCCAACCCGCTTCCGATTCCCAAGAGTCCTTCGAAGAGAAGCTCCAACGACTGCGATCTCAGCGCCATCTGTTGGACCAAAGGATGCAGGAAGCGAGGGAAGAAGATTTTTTAAGACGAGAGGAAAGACTCCGAGTCCAGAAGGAGTTGGTCCAATACCGGCGTTTGCTTCTACTCCACACATTGCACGAGCTAAGAGAACAGCTGGAAAGACAAGGGAAGAGGTTGCAGCGTGCTTACAGCGCCACCTTGGAGATGAGATTGGACGGGAATGAAGAAGAGTGGGCGGAAAGAGAAACCGAAGTGATGTAAAGAAATGGCAAAAGAAAAGAAAAAAAAAAGAACTTCAACCTTCCTTTCTCCCTCTCCTGCCTCCTGATGGTGATTTTACTCTCGTGCCAAAAATCAATCGATATGTTTGCTCAAAGGGTGTGACGAAATAGGCAAAACAGACGTGGAACGAACCTCAAAATCTTGAGGGAACGAAGAAATAAATAAATGATTATCCATTCACGTTTATGCCATTTCAGATCTCCCTCCCCTAATCATATCTCACCCCTCCCCTTGGTTTTAAATACACCCAACATTCTTAAAGTTATCACAAGACATTTATATAATTTATTTTTCATTGCGGAAAATACTGATTTTTTTTTTTTCTTAAATTTCCTTTCGACTGTCGTATTATGACCCCATTTCGAAGGGAAGATCGACGCGATGAAGTCAGATAGGATCAGAAAAATAATCTCCCAGTTAGCGAGATTCAAGTCTGATTTATACACTTTCCTTGAAACCACTCTTAGAAATAAACTTAGATATTTTCTCAATAACGAGTTCACATCCCCCTTTCCTCCCCCATGTCTGGTTTATCACCAGGAGTCTTGTCGTTTCCAAAAACTAGCCTGTAAATTTTGCCCAACGATCTTTCCAACCACTCCAGAACGATCGTCATCTTTCATACCGAAGTCCCGGATGATAAAAATTGCCCACAGTCATATGAAGAACGCATTCGTCGGTTAGAATTTCACCTGTACCTCACGGTTCGTATTTGATTGGCTTTGAGAAAAGAGTAAAGAATGATGCATAGCAAAGAAAACTATCTCGGAAACATTCTAGTCAATAAATCAAACCGATCACAGCCTTGCTAGTAGGAAGTTGATAAGGCAGCGTTCTCTTCATTTTTTTTTTTTGTTATTGTTATTGTTGCCTAGCAACGCATGGGAAGTTTCGTGGCAACTAAACCCTTTAAACTGACACGTGGAAGACTTCTCAAGTAACATCGCCATATTTCATCATTTCGTGGCCTTGCGGTGTTTCAGTTTTTCACACTCGAAGATGTAAAAGAATGAAAGAAAAAGATACAACAAACAAAAACTTTTCAAACTCATCGATCATGGGCTTAGCAATTACTGCAGCCCAAAATCCCCGTATGTCACGAAGAGCATATAATGTTGCAATTTTACACACCCACACACGAAAAAGAGAGAGATAGAAACACGAAAGAACAAAATGAGTCGACATACAAAATAACTGCTTGGTTAAAACATTGTTGTTCTAATAGGATAGTTTTAATGTGAATAGTTTTACTCCAACCCCGGTAGATGGCACTGTTTAGTTGATATCATTACCAAATCGACTTTTTGTGGCAAATCCAAGTGACTGTTTGTTCATTGTTTTTTGCTAACTTGTTTTCCACTAACTGGCGATTGAATCGTATGTTTAAATAATTGTGTAGTGTTTTTTATTGATTGTTATTAAATGCTGTGGAGTGTTGTTTGCCAGAATATACCGACTATATGCGTTAATTATAAGTGGCTAGTTACCATTATAATTTATATATAGAATTATTATAGAACCCGGTCAAACCAGATCATTCGCCATGTATAAGATCTCTAAATTTTGGTATCGGTATGGTTAGCAGAAGTTTGGTTTCTGTAAAGTTTTGAATGCTGTTTATTCTATTGATCATTGCTATTGTACTATTATATGGAGTATTGATAAGGTGCAGATATATTTGAATCATTCATTTTGTGCGGTGATTCTAGTATTTTTGTCTTTCTTATTTATCATGATATTTTGGTGTTGTTGCAATCGGTAATCAACGCTTTTATATTCTACTTCTATCTAAATCACACTTCCTATGTTTCTATTGCAATCTTTTGAAATTGTTGTCAAGGCAACCAACAGTCCTGATCAATTTCCCTTTCCTATGTTTCTATGACAACGTTTCATAGGCTGTTACCAAAGGCAGCGAATAGTTGATTGTCTGTTTTCTTGATTCTGTGATGATAATTAATTACGTCTTCTAGAAATTACAATCTATTTATGCAGATTCACGGGAAGTTCAAAATACGAAACATATAAAAATCCATCTTCGGCAATTATCGAAATAAAAAAGATTTTTGTTACACTCTTCAAAGGGATATTTACAGTTACTTTCTTTTTTTTTTATATCTTCAGCTTTGTATAAACATTTGCTCGCATAAGCAAATACACCTCATGGAAGTCGAGGTCTTTATCGTTTCCTTGACAACCCCGATAATCCTTCGCGCTGACGAACTTCATTTGCATCACAGTCTCATCTCTTCACTCGCTAAGCTATGAACTTGTCTCACCCTCCCTCTCTTTGCTAATATAACCTCTCTCTCAGATGTTTGCCGATTACTCTCTCTCTCTCTCTCTGCCTCCTCATTAAGACAACTAGTATCTCCCTCTAGCGTCAGACGTTGTAAACTAGAATTATAAATAGCATAAAGCAGAAACGTTTTGTTCTACAGCTCAGCTGTTTCTAAAGATGAAACCCCACTTAGACAATGCCTGTGACAAAACATTAATGTACTGTCACTTACAATTTTAGTATCCTTTTTAGACTTAGAATTATTAACCTTTAACTGTGCCAAAATGTGAGCCGGTGATGTTTTCATGTGTTTGCATTGGTCATGGACCATCTCACTGGAGAATATAAGTTACAGCCCTAGAAATATCAGTATTGTTCTGCAACTCTGGCGAAAATTATGGCGCTAGTGTGTCAGTAAGCTGAGAATATAATAAAGACATTTTCAAACAGCCTTTGCATATTTTCTTGTTTTATTATGATCATATTGCACGACCTTCTAGGTGGAGTTGTGGGTGTGGTACAAATTTACACTTGAAATCAATTCTGCGAAGAGAAACAGGAAGTCCTATTTGGGAGGACCCCCCCAAAAGAACATAGATGGATGAGTTTCGACTCAAACCTTTTATGAAAATGAAGAGTACTGGTATTTATTGAATTTTTTTTTCTACTACTACACTCTGTGGTTACATTTGTAAAATTAAATGAATAATTGATCTCCACACTATTTTGCTCTCATCAACGTAATAAAATTCTAACACTAATACTGTATATGAACAGCCCATTAATGATGTTCTGATGAAATTAAATGCTAGATTGCAATACATTATGTTGCAAACATACTAAGCGAGTGTCTAAAAAAAGAAAGAATAAACTAATTCATTAGCAAAGCTAAATATTTATGTAAATAAAAATGATCATTTAATGCACACATTGTGCAAATTACATAACATATTTACTTTACATTTGCTTTACACGTTCACATATTTATTTCAACTGATAGCTTTATGTAAAAATGACAACGTACAACAACATACAACATTACTGACCTAAGGGGTGAAGCAAATGCTTTTCATATTCCCCGCTATCTAGAGAGAAACTGTGAGTGGTGAAAACTTTATGAGCTCATTGCTCGCCCTGAGTGGGCTCGG
The DNA here is from genome assembly GCF_054136105.1 of Typopeltis vanoorti. NCBI lineage: Eukaryota > Metazoa > Arthropoda > Arachnida > Uropygi > Thelyphonidae > Typopeltis > Typopeltis vanoorti. The sequence continues at coordinate 113,048,064 of NC_143565.1, read as the reverse complement.
AGATTAGTTCTCGGTATTGTAGTTTAGGATGGCATTTGGGTCTTTTATTTTTGAAATAATCCATTGCGTCATAATCTGCAGCCAGTTGGATCAGTTTGCTAGGGTGCACAGATGCTTTTGAGAAGAATATAGTCTGCATGAAAGTGTAAATATGGGGGACATTTGTGTCACGATGAAGTTGCACAGTTCGTACGAACCATGGGGCATTCAGTATCATTCTGAGACATTTGTTCTGCACACGTTGTAATTTAAGAATATTCGAATTTGCGGTATGACTCCAAGCCGGAGAAGCGTAGGTGAGTATTGGACGAACCATCAGTTTATATATGAGTAGTTTGATTCTGGTGCTCAGCTTACTGTTCCTGGTAATTAGCGGATAGAGCTGGGTTATGGTTTTGGATCTATTTGCACAGAGAGTCTTGATATGGGAGCTGAAAGTCAGTTTTCTGTCCAGTAGTACGCCAAGATATTTGATCTCATTTTCCCACGGAATTTTAGTGTTGAAAAGGAGAAGAGCTTCTTTAGGAAGCAGTGATCTTCTGGAGAATAGGACGGCTACGCTCTTCAGGGGATTCACTTGGAGTCGCCATTTGGAGAAATATTGTTCGATTAGCAGTAAGTTTTCTTGCAGTTTCTTGATGGCTAGGTGCGGGCTTTAAAGATCTGGCCAATATCGCTGTATCATCCACGTATTGGGCTTTGATTGATGACAATCGGATATCCCACGAGTATATGGAAAATAGAATCGGTGCTAGTAAGGATCCTTGTAGAACTCCAGCCAAGATGCGTTTTTGTGACGAAACTGCCCCACACATGCGCCTATCGAGGAGGTATGACTTGATTAGATGAATGATTCCCATTGGTATACCAGTTGATACCAGCTTGTATAGCAAACCATAACGCCAAACTTTATCGAATGCACTGGCCATGTCAAGGAAAACAGCCCCAATGCATTGACGCCAGTTAAAACCGGTGGTGATATATTCCACTAATCTGTATATTTGTTGCGTGGTATGAAATTGGCGGAACCCAAACTGCTCCTCAGGAAGAATATTTAAATGGTGTACAGATTCTTGGAGTCAGGTAAGAATTACCTTTTCTGCAATTTTGTCCAGATTTGAGATGAGGCTGACTGGTCTGCAATTTTGAGGCAATCGAGGGTCTTTTCCAGGTTTATGGATTGGCATTATGCCTGCCAGTTTCCAGTAAGAAGGAAAATATTTGTAGTAAAGGATGGAGTTAATTATATTTGTCAGATGCGCAATAGCTCTGCGGGGTAGTAGCTTTACACCTTGCTGGAGATACCGTCAGGTCCGGGGGCCTTTTTGTTCTTAAACGTCTTGATTATATGATATATTTCAGCAGGTGATGTGGGTGCAGTTTGAGTGGAATATATGACAGAAGATTTGAGTGAACATCTGACGTGTCGGTGGATCTTATATATATGATATGATTGAAATCGCGATGATCGTATATAAAGGTTTACATTGCTTTTCTAAATGTTTTGCTATTGCTTCAGCTTTATCTGCATCGGTGTGGATGAAGCCTGAATCTGTTTGGAGGGGGGGGGGGGAAGAGGCTTATTTTTGTTTTTAATCTTCCTGATAATATTCCAAATGGAGTGGTTATCATCAAGCGAGATGGAGATCAATTTACCTTCCCAAAGTTGGGAAAAATATATATATAATTATATATAATTAAAAATTAAATTAATAAAATCTGTGTGGATGAGGTGTTATTGAGATAAAGCTCTAGTCATGGCTGGGTAACGGCAATAGCCGAGCCTCAGTTAAAATTTCATTGGCTACAGCATTGCCATTCGTTACCCTGGTTAGTAAGTAAAGGGTAAAATCTCAAAAAATCGGACGACCTCTAGGCCACTCCATAGTGGGCGAAAGACCGTCCATATCTCAGCGTTGGTTCCACTCAGTGACGGGCTCCCGGACCACTGAGCAGAACCGCTCAAATTCCGAGGAAAATAATTCACCGACAAAGCCCCTCAGCGGGCCGTGCCGGAGAACACCTTCCCCGGAGACTCAAAGTGCTCCCTTAAGGCGAACCTTAAGAGAGCGAACTCAAAAACTCATCACCCAGGATAACAGCAACAGCCGAACCTCAGTTAACTTCCTTGGTTCAGCATTGCCATTCGTTACCCTGAGAGTCCTAAAAAGAACTTTTCCTCTAATTACTTTAAAATTATGTGAGTAACACAGCTTTTCAAAACGTTGGAGATTCGATAAAATTTGGCGTATTCTTGATTATTGAAGTATTATTTGAAAAATGAATATTAATCTAATATATAAATTTCATTAAATATTACTTATTCTATTATACATTTTTCTATACTTAAAAATATATAAAATGGTATTTATTGAAATACAATTTAATACGTGAATTGTGCTGTATAACATGTAATCTAATTAATATAGTTATCATTATAAATACAAGATGGCGCTACTAACACATTTTCTACTATTCAGAACTGGGGTAGCCTACTAGCTCTAGAGAAACGCAATGGAGGAAATATCTGACGGTTAACAAGCCTACTTTATCTCTTATTTAGTATTTATTATTGTTATTTGTCTACGCTATCACTATTTCACTCTATCTTTTATTCTTTCTCTCTATCTGCTAAATCTCAGCGCCACTTTTATGCTCAGAAAGTCAACGATGAGAGACTTGAACTAACACAATATATATATATACTGCATTTAGTATTGTTATTATTTAATAACATTACATATTACTCATTCCATTCTGCATCAAAAATATACGCCAATCACGAACTATCTCATAGACGCAGGTAGCTTCTGCTGTTGCCATGAAAACAAAGTGAATAATAGTCTTATTTCTGAAATTAACCATAGAGGGCGTTCCTGATTCTACAAACTTTGACGTTGCTAACGTTCAATATCATAAATTCGACTGAAATGTCAACCGATAAAAAAATAAAATAAAAGTGGTCGATTTTATAGATTTCTTTTCTTTTTATATCATAAAAATAATAAAGGCTTTAGGAAAAGAGTCAAAGCAAAACAAGAATTCTGAAATCGACGCAGACCAGGTCTGAAAAATAAAATAAAATAAAATAAACAAAAATAAATAAAGCTTGCGAGTAAATCAATTATTATTTATTTTTCATGTAAAACGTATATTACATGCATTGCTTCTGAATTTTAGCTCTATGTTTATTATGAATTGCTATGCTTGTTACACCAATAAAAAGTTTCTAACACATAAAATAGATTTATTTATTTATTATATTACGAATAGGATTATCGTGTGATAAACCATTTTTTTAATAATTAAAGAAAACATGTAACAGACAATTATGTTAATTCTAACTAAAGGCACAACTGCCATACGATGGTAAATGATTATATTTCTGTAAAATATAACACACCAGAAGGTTTTTAGTGGAATTAACCAATTACACGCTTTGTTGAACTAAGAGGCGTTGCGGGTACCTGAAAGCTGCACGGTTTTTAAAATACGGAAGCCATCAAAATTAGTATTGATTAACAGGCCGTAAAATTGCAGCCATTATGTGAGTGTTGAAACTGATATGTGAATAAGAAAATTTGATGGCTCAAGGGTGTTGGGTATTACCATTCCTCCTTAATTTACGATATTATTAGATAGGGCATGATTGCTGTTATAGCTGGACTATTTCTTTTCGCTCATAATTCAACCCGATAATCACATACATCAAGTTACTGGCACAATAGAATAAATAACGGGCCAACCAATCAAGTCGAGTTAATATGATGAAATTTGTTGGTGTGAAGTGAGCCACGGTTGTTTAACACTTTGACACTTGATTTTGAATTGAAAATATACATTTTATTTTATTTACGTTGTTGGAAGTAGTTTGATTAAAAATTGAGGCATCTATTTTGAGAATCGGTCGAACCGTATTACGCTTCTATTCTACATAACGAATATAAATTTCTAATTTCCATATTCATTATGGAAATTGAAATTTTTGTGAAGAAATTAGTTAATGCTAATAAAATCAACCAATCCTAGATCTTAATCATCAAAGTAAAGATGATAATATCTATTCAATCGGCAACTGGATCCAAACTACTAAATGGAACCTGAGGTATTGGAATGCAAATACGTTATCTGTATTCTTCAGAGAGGTGTCAATCACCCTGACCTATAAAGTCAAGTATTTTAATAATAAAATTTCTATTATGAGTAAAACATCATCCATAATTACTTATTTTTTAAATTCGGTTTTTCATTTCATATTTTCAAACTTTGGCTTCAAATTAAAGAGAATTTCAAAAGAAACTGTAGTGAAATTGGCCTCGTCAATACGAACATGTTTACAGTTATAGTTAAGCACGAACTAGGACAAGAAAGAGTTAATATTCTGTCTGTTAATTTATCTTCTAAAACTGTTACCCGGTCGTAAAATTCCTGTACGTTTAATTACGCTAAACTTTCTATGTCGCTAATTATAACAAGCACTGGTATAGTTCTTAATCTGTGAGTTACACTTCCTTGTGAAGCACTGGAATACATAAGTGTGGAAAGAGATACGAAAAGAGAAACTGGACACCGAGCTTTACCTAGAGGGGATGTTGATAGGAACCTATCCTAAGGAGAGAAACCATAAAATTACAGGTATATTTTACATTCTTAGTTCTCAAATTTTCGAGACCGAGTGTGTGTGTGTGTGTGTGTGTGTGTGTGTGTGTGTGTGTGTGTGTGTGTGTGTGTGTGTGTGTGTGTGTGTGTCCCACATAGATAAGTACGAGTTTGTGTTAATCCTTCTCTACGGGGATCTAAAAATGCCATTTATGGGTTCGCACTGATACACATATGTGTCTCCTAGATTGTTTTGCTCATAAGTGGCTGTAGGACCACAGGACAATATCATTAACTGTCACCGCGTAGCCAGTCTTCTTTCTCTGTGTCTATTGAATTTTCTTGCTGCCATCAAGAAAGACAATCATCAACGGAAATGGACCACTCTCCCAGAAACAACAACAGTGTTCATTAACGCAATGCGTGCAGGTCATTATCCCCTTTAGGGTCAATGGTAGCAAGAAAGTAGAGCAAACTTCTCTTAGTTGAAGTAGCCTCAAGGACCTTCTCTTTAGGCTGCGGGAAGGGAGATCGACGTGCCATCTGCTAGTTTTGTATCATCCTTTTTCCTGCATCCCACTTTTTCTCTTTGTTACGTGAACTTCCTGGCCTGTCATTTATCATCTGATGCTTAACGCCAATCTCTCACTGCCTTAAGACAAGCGTTTGCCTTACGGCAGTGTTTTGTAATAACTTGAAGCAAATAAAAAATTATTAATTTCCACGAATGTTGGGACCTCTAATAAATATTAAAATGTTCACTCTACGTGGAGATGCGTTCCTATTTTTTGTGTTGTTTCTTAGACAGAATGAGGAATAAAAAGAAAGTTTATTTCCAATATCTGTCTAAAATTTGTTCGTATTCTATCGTTTTTTTTTTCCTTTTTTTTTTCTCTCTCTGTAAAGAACCAGATCAACAGGTCTTTGTACAATGATGGCCCACCCACGATATTAATCGTAAGCTAGAATCAGACGTGGAGACTGCATAAAAACAAGATATAAATAATACACATGTTTTCAACTGTCCATCAGTCAAGACACGTTTTAATATTAACATCAACTGGCTCCCTCTATCGGTTAAATTATCCCTTCTCAGCTTTTTGTGGATGTTAATAACAATTTTAACAAACACATTACTTAACGAAGATTATGCTATAGATTTTTCTGGTAATCAAAACAGAATTAATCACCACATCTATGAGCACTCATTTTTTATAAGCACAGTATTTTCCTACTCAGTTAAAGTTTTCACTCATATTCTTGCATACATAAGAAGCAGTTGCCAAAGAAAGTACTTTATAAATCGTTTCAATGCAAAAAAAGTTGCAATTAAAACATCATTAAAATTAATAATAAAAAACTGTCCTGCACAGAAAACAAACGCCTAAATGAACTTGCAATTAAAAAGACGTTTCAGATAATTTTTAATATTCATCTATAGATCCTAACAGGTGCAAATGTACACATTTTCAACGATCTACAAGGAACTATCACCAATGAAAGCTGTGCCTGACATTTTTTTTTACCAGCGACCGACGCACCATCTGCTAATTTTGTATCATCCTTTTTCATGCATCCCCAATAGATAGTTATTCGAAATAGTAATAAAGGTTTCAATGAATGCATACTAAACCGCTGATTGGTTAAAACTTAGACATGATAAAATGTCAGACAACGTACACTCATCGACTTGTTCTGAAATTAAACTGGAAAATTTGCAATCTACCTAAAATACAGAACTAGAGTAGCAGTTGTAGTTAAGATTTTGATCGGTTTTAGACTGGAAATAAAACAAATTATTTCATCAAATTATATTTCATAATTCGTATGACTTCTCCAATATAAATATGAAATCTGAAAAACAACGAAAAATTAAAATAGCATACTGGAAATATCTTAAAAATCAATTAACTTATTAATTGTCTTTTTACAACACCTTTTATTTTCTCAGAAAAATTAATTATTTATAATGCTTAAACAAACAGTTTCGTGTATGGGATTGAATCAACCGTCAGATGCTTTTTGTATTGGTTAGTTATATAACTTGCATGATTAACTGATTTGAAATATGCGAACCCTGGATGAGTGGGTCGACTGTAAGATGCGGTGATTATATATGAAAATACTCTTGGAGGGTAATGGATGGTAATGCTGTAGCCAATGAAGTTCTAACTGAGGCTCGGCTATTGCTGTTACCCTCCTGCCATGATCAGAGCTTTAATTGCTCAATAACACCCTATCCCTACACTGTCCTCTACAGATAACGGAGAATATGAAAAGCATTCTTGCTTCGCTCCTTTAAGCTAGTCCTTTTAAGGACTTAAGTTTCGCGTGGTTTCATTGATGTAGAAGTGTTTTCAATTTATTACATTGTATACTGTTAAGTGTTTTTTATTTTAAATAATAAAAACTCTGAAAAGTGAAATATATTTAAACAAATTTAATTTAAATTTATTTATTTTCTGTAATTTTCATATTAAATCAAATGCATGTCGATAAGGAAATAAGATCGTAATCTGCTAAAAAAATGTCCCTAATAATTGCATCTAAAAGAAAAAGTCGGCCACCCCGGTCTAAATTATCAGTACAAGAGCTGGAGGGAAAGTGAGTGATATTAGGTCAGCTTTTGTCTTTAGGTAATATCATCCCGATACAAAAAACGAGAAAATAAGGTCGAGCAGATGATACTACCTTTCTAAAGGCAAAAAGCGGGACTTTGATTAACCACCCTAATTAATAATATTAATCTGGGCAGTTAACCAAAGTGATGCGACCTGAAATCGAAATCTGGTTTGAACTAGAAAGAAATTAAAAAAGAAACAAAAAAACGGACTAACATTTCCTTTACTTCTATAAAAAAAATAAAATGGTGTATCAAATCTTTTTAAAACATTTTAAATGTATTTATTTCTTTACTTTAAATTTTCATTGAAATCTTACTAATACATTATAGTCTTAAAAATTTTTTTTGGTAATTTTTAAGTATATCATAGGATAATATGTAAATAATGATAAAATTTCCAAGAATGGTTATGGAACAATAATGTCTATTTAAGCATAAGCCATTCTGCGACTTTAACTGTTGTTTTGCTGATCTGAGGAAAGCCTTTTTTTTTTAAATTTAGATGCCGATGAAAATATTCCCAAATTGATTCGAATTTTAAGAACTGAATTTTCAAGAATATTTATGTTGGGTCGCAACTTGTCTATATGAAATTCTTCTTCCATGAGAATTCAAAGAGAAATTTAACTAAGAAAGTTGTAAGTGAAATATTTACAACTCTATAAATAAATGACAAGAAATAAATGAAATTTTACATTTTCATTCGCTTCAATATTCAAAACTCAAAGTGATCTTCGTTCTCATAAATGTGGTTAAAAAAAAAACATTGAAAATTTAATAAGAGTATTCCTTGTTTACACAGTTTTATCATTACATTCGAGTTAGTTATATCATGTACAGCGACTAGCTTTGTCGATTGAATACCGATTCAGCAGGCTACATCTTATAGTTCTTATAAGAACTGGGCGATGGACTGAGTCCTTGACTCTTTATCCCGTCATCTGAATGAAGTAAATCTGTGTGGATGGAGTGTTGTTGAGCCAAGAAGCTCTAGTCATGGCTGGGTAACGGCAATGGCCGAGCCTCAATTAAAACTTCATTGGCTACAGCATTGCCATTTCTTACCCTGTTGTTTAAGTAAAGGGTAAAATCTCAAAAAATCAGACGATCTCTAGGCCACTCATTCGTGGGCGAAAGACCGTCTAAATCTCCGCGTTGGTTCCACTCAGTGAAACTCGACCACCGAGCAGAACCGCTCATTCCGAAGAAAATAATTCACCGACAAGAACCCCTCAGCGGGGCGTGCCGGAGAACACTTCCCCCGGAGACTCGAATTGCTCCCTTAAGGCAAAAACCCTAAGAGAGCGAACTCTCGAAACTCATCAGGGTAACAGCAACAGCCGAACCTTAGTTAAACTTCATTGGTACAGCATTGCCGTTTCTTACCCTGGAAGTCCTAAAAAGGACTTTTTAATATCCAGCAGGCTACATCTAATAGTTCTAATAAGAACTGTAAGAACTAGGCGATGGACTGAGTCCTTGACTCTTTATCTCGTCATCTGAATGAAGAAAATCTGTGTGGATGGAGTGTTATTGAGCTAAAAAGCTCGAGTCATGGCTGGGTAACGGCAATAGCCGAGCCTCAATTAAAACTTCATTGGCTACACCATTGCCATTTGTTACCCCGGAAGTCCTAAAAAGGACTTTTCTCGCTACGAACAAGTGATGTATTTAGTCCTTATAAGGACTGGCTTAAAGGGGCGAAGCAAGAATGCTTTTCATCTTCCCCGTTATCTGTAGAGGACAGTGTAGGGATAAGGTGTTATTGAGCAATTAAAGCTCTGATCATGGCAGGAGGGTAACAGCAATAGCCGAGCCTCAGTTAAAACTTCATTGGTTACAGCATTGCCATCCATTACCCTCCAAGGGTATTGGATTGAATGAATCAATCACCGCATCTCACGGTCGATTGATTCCCTCTCCTCCACCAGCAGGCTACATCCTTATCCTTATAAAGACTGGCTTAAAGGGGCGAAGCAAGAATGCTTTTCATCTTCCCCGTTATCTGTAGAGGACAGTGTAGGGATAAGGTGTTATTGAGCTATTATTAAAGCTCAGATCATGGCAAGAGGGTAACAGCAATAGCCGAACCTCAGTTAGAACTTCATTAGCTACAGCATTGCCATCCATTACCCTCCAAGGGTATTGGATTGAATGAATCAATCATCGCATTCCCAGCACTGCATGATGTCTCCTATATATTATAAATTGATAAATATAAATTAAAGGTGCATTCAGAAGATTAAACAATTTTTCTTATAATTTCAGTACATTTAATTATAATAATAATATTCTAATTTTTTTTTAATTTACATCTTTTTATTAAGAAATAAATATAATTTATAATATTCATTTCCACTGGGTTATGCATAAATGTTTCAGTTATATGCATAGATAATAATCCGCATGCGCATTTGTTCGGAAATTTTCTTACAACAGGCAATTTTTAAACCACGATCATGTCTATTTGTGAAATCATATTGAAATATTAATATTCATTTAGTTTTGTTTCCAATGAAATTTACAACTTTTTTTCTTTAAATCCTCCATACAAAAAAAAAACAAAAAAAAAAAAACAAGATCAGAGAAAAGTACTAAACTAATCTTGAAATGCTCCATAGATTTTAATGGTTCTTGCTAAGTACTGCGATAACTTTGAAAATAGCAAGTAAATGTACAACGTAATATATTTTTAACCAAAAACAGAAAAAAAAGTGCTCTAGTTTTCATAGAAATAATGCATGATAAAAAAGAAAGAAAAATGTGTACTGTTTATTCTTGTTTCGTTTCGTCGAGCACAAACTATTTTTAAAAGATACATTTTAATGGAGATGAAAAAGATGAATGACTCTCCTTTAACTGCTGAAGGTAGCAATATAAATTCGTTCTTTGCATGCCACAGTCCCGTTTCCCAACGTGTATCCTGAGGAGGAAAGAAATGATTAGAAGATTACAAGAGCAATAATTATCAAGCTTGACATAACCATATGTCACATTAAGATGTTCATCTTTCTTCCAGCCTTAATTATAGCCTTTCTCATTCCTTGCGTGCAACTGTTTGTAAAAGATCCAGCAACGTCGGTGCGCTGTTGTTCAGAGAGGAACCATCCCCTACACTTCAAACAATTCATCAGGAGGATAATTTGAAGTTCGCATTAACCGTTTCGTGTGGTTTGGTGTGAAATGGGCAACAGTGAAGAGATATGGCGAAAGCAATTAACCATGCAAGGAATTTGTTTTTAGTGAGATGCTTTCAATTCTTGGGTAACACACAACACTGTTTATGGTGAAATACGAATGGAAGTGAGGGGTGCTTATAACGGGAAATCCGTTTATTGAATGACCCGCTTCGAACTCATTTCACAATAACATACACACTATTTACTTCCGAATTTATAATCAGTTTGAATCTAATAAAATATTTTAGTTAACTCATAAAAACCTGATTTTATGGTTTAGGTCTAGAACCTTAACCGGTGTTCCGGGAAACACCGGTTAAGGTTCTAGACCATACATTTTACTTTTTTTTAGGATACATTTCAGGTTTCCGATAAGCAGCATTGCAGTCTCTTACTGGGAAAATGAAAATAATCATTTACAAATATCCACAGCAGCAATAAGAATAATTGAAAATACATTTGTATTTTTAACAATACATGTTCTGATCTCATGTTGAAATCAGAACCCAACTTGTATTATTATTATTATTAACGATCAACAAAAAACTACCGACACAAAGTCAACAACAAACGATGTATTTTCCACCCGTAACAAAACAGGAACTGAAAGAAGCACTCCTTAAACTAAAACCAAAGACCACTCCAGGAATAGGCAAAATAAGACTCACAGACCTAACAACGCACTTTGAACAAATAAATCCAATGCTTTTGAAACTCGTGAACATAATATTCGACACAGGCATTATTCCACAACAACTAAAAACTGCAGTAATTACGCCAATATACAAACACGACAAAAGAAACGATACTCAGAACTACAGACCAATAGCTACCCTACCAGTCACTCATTTCAAAAATTCTAAAAAAAATAACACACACCAGATTACAGAACTATCTACGGAAGCAAAACATCATATCGCACAAAACCAATACGGCTTTCAGAAAACAAAAAGCACCATTACTTTATTAGAAGACATCGCCGACAAAATAAACAAAACTCTCGACAAAAACAAGTACGCAGTCCTTATACTGCTTGACTTAACCAAAGCATTTGACACACTTGAACATGACATACTACTCACCAAACTATACTCAATAGGTATAAGAGGAACATTGCATACATGGTTCAAGAACTACCTCTCAAACAGAACACAAGTAACAAAAATAGGTACATGTCACAGTCGGAGTATACAAGTAAAACACGGTGTACCTCAAGGTGCCATATTATCACCCACTCTATTCAACATATACATTAACGATGTTCATAACATATCCATAAGAAGTCAAATATTTCAATACGCAGATGACACTGCACACTACTAGCAATCTACACAGACATTAACACAGCTCTCTGCAAAGCACAACAAGACCTAAACGAAATCACAACATACTTCCACCAAAACACAATTCTAATCAACGGCACCAAAACACAGATGTTGATAATTCACAACCCAAGAATCATACGCCCCGCATCACTATCGATACATTGTCACACATACCGCTGCATTAACAACAAAAATACCTGCCAATGTTCAGAAATCAAACCTGTAACACACGCAAAATACCTCGGTCTCTATATAGATTCCCACCTTAAATAGACAAAACATATAGAATACCTACACACCAAACTCCGGATCATCGCAGCAAAACTCTTCCAAGTTAAAGACATTATTCCACCCAACATAAAAAACTCCTATATCACGGTATCTGCGAATCCGTACTCAGATACGGAATAACAGTCTATGCAAATACATCAAACAGCCACCTAATAAAATTAGAAACACTACACAGGAAAATCGTGTCAACAGTGATCTGGACACCTTACACGCAACAACCAATATCCGACAAGCACTTGGCGATACACAGAATTCTGAGCATTAAAAAAAACCTGAAACACTACATGACATTAACAAGGAATTACTTCAACATCACCTATCGAAACAACAGAGACACATATCGTATAACACGACCTACAACAACTCTCTACATCCCCACACCCTTCAACAACTCATACGGTTCTTTTGTGAGATTACATCAGATACTCACGCAATTCAACAACCTATCAAGAAAGTTAAAACACGTAGATAACTACAGAACATTAAAAAACGAACTCTGGAAAATATACTAACAAAGTTAAGAAACCATTAACATTAATATACACATCACAAATCACTAGGATGCCTACATCCCATCCATAAACAGCAGCAACAACACAAATAGTGAAGGCTAAATCCAACTCTCTTCATAAAAGCTAACCCAAGCTTCGAAGTAGGTGGGATTAATTTACCTCACTCATCTACAAGTAATCCTTATAAACAAATGCAGAAATGTGTATGTATAATCACTCTTTCCCAAACTTTAAAAAAATAAATAAACATAAAATAAAAAATAAAAAATTATACGAAAAATTCTGTATAATCTTCATTGATAATATTAGAAGAACATGTGTTGTAAATACATAATATAAAGGCAAAAAAGTATTATTTAAAAAAATTTAATTGAAATCCAATGTAGGATTGCAGCACTTTGTGCTGAACTCTGTAAAATTATAAGGTGTCACACAAGATGTTTATTGTATGTATAAATATTTTAGCAATCAATAAAATAAATACATATGTTAAAAATTATTATTATTATTATTATTAATTTTTTAAAGTACATTTATATTCAAAAAATCACTGAACTGTACACTTGTCATGAAAAAAATTGTAATAGTATGCTTTATTGTATATATGTAAATACCCTGTATGATGATAAACAAAATGTTATTACATTTAAAAAAAGAAAAATATAGATATTAAACATATTTATATATTATTCATATGAATGATCATATTATGTATGTATGTATATGATCATATTTTGTCAAACTTTGAAAAAAAAAATTTAAATTTCAACTTGCAATGTTACAGTTTACATTGCAATGTTAACTTCAACAATAGTACATGTAAATTATGGTAGTATCATAATTGTTACTAATAATACATGAATTATCCTGTTATAGCATTGCACATTATGCAAATTATAATGATATTAATTAGAAATTGTTCTTGAATCACATGAAAGAAAATGTAGTATCATTGCTTAAATACTATATCATATGTATGCAATTTTTCAGAGACAAATAAAGTATTAAGCTACTAAAAAAATAAAAAAAATAAAAATAAAAATATAATTAATTAAAAATATATTTTTGCTTTGATAATTCAAAACTTAGATAACATCTCTAGGACACCATTTTCTTATTTGAATAAAGAAACTACGTAAAACTATTCATTTTCATGTAATTTTAATTATGTAAAAATAATTTATTATACCCATTTTTCTGTAAATAATATTTATTACATTATATTATATATTTATTATATATATTATATTATATATAACGTAAATATTATATTATATATTATATGTATATAACGTAAATAATATATAATATATGTTACATAATATATAATATATAATATACACCTTTTATTATGCGAAAATAAGTTATTATTTATTTATTATTATACTGTATAATAATAAATTTATTACACAGTATAATATTATTTATTATACAATATGTAATACACCATTTTATTATTTGTATGGAAATGCATCTATTTTTATTCTTTGTCAGGCAACACGTTTATTATGATGATTTTTTAATATTTTTTTTTATTTTGTGATTTTATTATATTTATATTTATTACTTGTACAAAAAGTAAATAATACAATAGTTAATGTTTTTATTAATTATATACTTATATCTTAATATGATTTATTTATATAATAATATGTTAGTCAACCTAGAAGAAATATTTCCATATTTTGCTATCTTGAAGTTCAATTAGAATATAACGTACGACATTTTACATAATTAAAATAATGTTTATTATTATTCTTATTCGTAAAAATAAAGGAACCAGCAGCTTATTGGATTATCTTTATGATATAATCAACTCATCTATGGACAAAAACCACTTCTTGTTGGCACTTGCTCTTTCTTCACTTCTATCAACCTTTTCATACCACAGAGCACACACAATTCTTAAAAAAAAAAGAAAGAAAGAAAGAAAAACTCGAAGCGTTAGGCATAAGGGATTATTTGTGGCATGAAATGAGATTTTTTGTGGCATTCCGCAAGATCTGCTCTGGTAAAAGAATACAAAAAAATAAACAGCAATCCCCTGTTGCTGATACATGAAGACCTCCCATATATAAATATGAATCGCCTTAAACAAACTTCAACATAATCACTGATCGACTCATGCGTAATTCGTAAATGCGTAAATGCGACAAATCTCAACTTATAATATTTAGAAACCCTCGGATGGCGACAGATCTCTCACACACATATCACTAAAATGTCACACTTCACATTGCCCAACCAAAAAAAACCTGTCCCTGGCTCAACAATCCAGGAAGTTACAAACCTCAAAGTCTTAGGCCTACACTTTGACTATAATATGCGATGGAACACACATATTGATTATATATATACAAAAATTGTGAATATTACTCTTTAAAAGGCACTACTTACAAGATATAGTACCTTCGAATACTGGGAAAATGATCTACAAATCTCTAAATGAGTCTATACTGAGATATGGTAGAGCTTGCTATGGTTCTGCACCGCAATACTTAATGAAAAACTAAAGCCATTACGAAACACTGATGGCAAGAACAGCTCTTGAGGGCCCAAATAGTACCCCTCTTTTTCATCCATCACATAAACCAACAATAAACCTCTGACTATAACAAATCTTAGACTATCATACTAAGACATTGCTCGAACGTGAATATTTTTCAATGCTTCGTCATTTTCGTAATCAGAATGTCATAATGTGAATTAACATGAGGGAACCGAAGTAAATGCACGATATGTTGTTTAGAATCATGCCTTACACTGACCATATGCCACTAAGAAACGTGCTTCGCATGTATCTTATCTGATTACTGCAGTAACTCACTGAGTCAATCGGGATGACGGAGTCAATGAATCCAAAATCATGTAACAGACGCAAGAAAAACAGTTGACTTCAATGTCCCATAGATTCTCTCTAACTGGACAAGATATGTATTCTGCGTGCTGTCTGTTCGGTTCAGCTTGATAAATTTCAAATGTCGGCAGACAAACTCTTTCTATCAACCTGTAACAGGAGTTATCGCTGCATGATGTCTTAAACGAGTTCAATTGGCTTTGAGTCTGGCGACTGACAAAATCTTTTCCTTTAAATGAGGCGATCAGGTTGGATAAGACATAACATGCCAAATTAGAACTCTGCACCAGACATCAAAAGGATATCAATATACACTATATATATATATATATGTGTGTGTGTGTGTGTGTACAGTATATCAACCCTTTCAGAATAAAATAAAGAGTACTGTAATAAGGAAAAGTCTGAATATTATTTGAAAAATTCATGTTATTTTTGATACAAAGCTACTTCTTCTTCTTCTGTAGCTTTTTCCACTTAAGCAGGGTCGCTGTTTGTGGTGAGTCTTCTCCACAACTTCCTGTCTTGGGCTGTAGCCACATCCAAGTTCTTCATCCTCAAGTCCTCCTCCACCATCTCCTTCCATCTCTTCTTTGGCCGTCCGCGCTTCCTCTTCCCCTGCACAGCCATCTGCATGACTTTTCTTCCCACATACTCTTCCTCCCTCCTCATCACATGAGCAAACCATCTCAACCCTGCCCCCTGTATCTTTGCTTTTAAGTTCGTAACATTCACCGTTCCCCTCATAGCCATTTCTAAGATGATCCTTTCTGGTCACACCGCACATCCACCTAAGCATTATCTCCGCTACCTCCATCCTGCTGATGTTATTTTTCCTCAGGGCCACAGTTTCCATAGCATACTTCATAGCTGGTCTCACTACTGTCCTGTAGATATTGCCTTTAAGATTGATCGGTACCCTCTTATTTCATAGCACTTAGCCATCTCTATCCAGTTCCTCCATCCTGCTGTATCCTGCATCCCACTTCCTTCTCAGCCTCGCCATCATCTTTCATTGTTGAACCTAAGTATGTAAAGTCGCTGACCTTCCTGATGACATTTCCTTCCAGCTCCAGATCTGTGTCCTGGCTGCCATCCACTTTGCAACATATATACTCTGTCTTACCTCTGCTCAGTCTCATACCTCTCTCTTCCACTACTTTCCTCCAACTTTCCAGTTTAGCTGCAATTTCTTCTCTTGATTATGCACACAGCACGATGTCATCTGCATACAATATAGTCCATGACGCGTCTTCTCTCACCTCTACTTACCACCTCCATCACAATATTAAACAGGAACGGACTTAATACTAACCCTTGATGCAAGCCAACTGTCACTGGAAAACTTTCTATCTCTCACAGGCAGGTTCGAACTCTTGTCTTCACATTTCCCTACATCTCCTGCACCAACCTGACATATTGCTCCGGTACCTTCTTCTCCCTCAAACACCTTCAGACTTCTTGTCTTGGCACTGTATCATAAGCTTTCTCCAGATCAATAAAAACCAGATGTAGCTCCCGTTGCTTCTCTCGAAACTTTCCATCACTTGTCGTAACCCAAAGATAGGATCTGTCGCCGATTTACCAGGCATGAAGCCAAATTGCTCTTTTGTAATCTCCACCTCCTTCCTCAGTCTTCCATCAAGAACCCTCTCTAGGATCTCCATTGTGTGGGACATCAACTTTATTCCTCTGTAATTCTTACAGTCTTGGGCATCCTCTTTACTCTTGTAGATGGGTACAAGAGTACTTTCCCTCCATTCCTCAGGTATATTTTCCTGTTGGCAAACATTTATTAACAGGTCCCACAACAGGTCAATTCCCTCTTCCTCTAGTGCCTTCCATGCCTCATATTTGATACGAAACTAAAAGAACAAAACTATTTTACCAATAGAGCAGCCTCTCTAAGCTAAACAGATCTTGATTTAATGGATTTATTTGTTTTTAGGGAAAGATTATTCATTTAACATACCAGTGGTCACTTTTATTTTTTTTCCCATAGATTAATTCCGATTACCTTTTTCTTTCAGCTTTTTTATTTACCTAAATGAAATAATAATAAAAATGGAATAAACATTTCCATCAAGGTATTAAACTTTCTCCTACTGTGAACTTAAACACTCTCCTTTTTGCCGACGACCAAATAATAATTACAAATTCTGAAGATAACTTACAGAAAGCTATTTTAGATCTAAATGAGATAGAAAAAGATTATGGTATGATAATATGAACAGAAAAATCAAAAACTATGGCCTTTAAAAGAAACGATCCAGTAAGAACTAAGATAGTAATAGATAACGAGTTCTTAGAACAGGTGAATTCATTTAACTACCTAGGATGTATGATCACATATGAAAATGAAAAAGATATAAACCTAAAAATTGCAAATATTTAAAAATAACAGGTGTAATTAACTCTATATTGAAACCAAACCTAGTTCAAAAACAAACCAGACTAAAAGTATACAATACATTAGCCCTACCGGTCTTCTTGTATGGAAGCGAAATCTGGACAATAAAACAAAAAACAAAGATTAATAACAGCAGAAATGAAGTTTATGAGAAAAACTGCAAAGTATATCCTATTTGATCACAAAAGAAACGAAGAAATTATGAAAGAATTAAACCAAGAACCAGTAATAGAAAAAATTCAAAAATATACACATAAATGGGTGGAACACGTTCAAAGAATGAAAACAGAAAGATTACCAAAACAAGCTTTAAAGTACAAGCCATTAGGAAAAAGAAAACCTGGACGTCCTCTTAAACGATTCAACGATGACTTCTAAGGCCGGAACAGGCCATGCTAGGCCTAAATCCTTGATACGCATATCAAGGATGATAATGATGACTTTTATTCTTTTATTTATTTTATTTTTAGCTCTTTATTTTATTTTTATTTTATTTCAGTTTTAATTATTCTTTTTATTTTCATTTATTAATTTAATTTTCTTATTTTTATTTTTTATCTTAATTCATTATTTTATTTATATTAATTATTTAAAATGGTTAATTATTTGTTTAAAAAGTATTTAAAATAATGATCTCTGGCACAAGCAAGCTGGTTTTTCCTCCCGGAAACTCGGGGTTTTCGTCCCGTAAACTCAAGAAAATCGACCGTTGTACCCACGCTATTTCAGACAGTGACATATCTTGTTAGGGTTATGTACCAAGAGATGGCAGCACTTGTTTGCCAGCCTCTTCATCGGCGGCTGCTATAATTAGTGATAGACATGGGCCAGCTATCTCTGATTGGCTACCAGCGGAGATTGAACTGCCCACTCAGTCTCCAAAGCTATATAGGGTATAAAGGCCTCGCCTACTCCTATTAGGGAATAAAAGGCGTTAGTTGATTTTTTTTGATTAAAATAATGAATTTTTTTAATATTTTCCTTCTTTAATTTTAATTCAGTTTTTTTTTAATTTTCAAATCTTTTATTATTTTATTTCTTCATTTTATTTTTATTTTAATTCAGTTTTAATTAATTTCTTATTTTCATTCCTTTATTATTTTATTATTTTTTATTTTTAGCTTTTTTTAAATCCATAATTTATTTATTCATTTTCCCCTTATCGGGGTGTTATTCACGTTTTTTCAGCTATCTGCTAAGTATTTCCACGTTCAGTCAACGCTTCATCTTCTAAATATAGTACAGCACATTCCATCTCAGCTCGAAGACGTCCTGGTATCATATTATGCCATCTTTACTTCAAAAAGGGTGTGCTAAATTAATAATATTTCTTTCATAAAATAAATATTATTCAATTAATGGCTCTTTAGCCTAGTTGTGACGGGTTGCTCCATTACCAAAATAGTTTTTTTTTTGTTTGATAAAGAAACGTCTATTCTTGTATATACAATCAATAATAAATTTAGTTTAATCCTTTATCCAAGTGTGAGCAAACAAAGTTTGAGCCTGAAAGTATCTTCAGGACTGGGGTAAGGGGGTACAACAAAATGTTATTTTTACAACAAAATACAACAAAATTCTAAACTTTCAAAATGTATATACAATCGATGTAATAATTCTAAATACAAGGCATTTATTGGTTGTACAATATGCCTACTAATGTGTATTGTCATAGTTTGTTTGAAAAATAACGGCTTACCCTGTTTCGTTTAAAGTACGCTTTCCTTCATTTATTTCTGTCCAAAAAGAAACCGAACTTTTCGAAACAGAAGAAACTAGTGGCGCCACCTGTTGTATCTTTTTGTTGTCGAAAGCGGCAATCTTCATTAGTGTTGTGTCAACTGTTTATGACATTTGTTTCATTAGAAGCCGAGTTCTAGTGCCAAGAGTGACAGTGTGTTTGGATGAACGGTCGGAAAATGAGTTTCAAACAGAGAACTGCGATTGACTTTTGTGTTAAACTTGGTAAAAGTTTTACCGAAACGTATCAAATGCTTCAAAAAGCATACGGTGATGAATGCTTATCCCGTACTCAATTTTACGAGTGGTTTAAGTGATTTCAAAGTGGTCGTGATACATTGAGAACGACACAAAGCCGGGCCGTCCAAAAATTGGACTGAGCGAAATTAACATCCAAAAATCGTCCGTGAGATTGATTGAAGATGAATTGGGGATTCCAAAATCAACTGTGCACAACATTTGACCGAAAGTTTGGGCTTTCGTAAATTGAATTCACGATTTGTTCCCCACAAATTGACCGACGACCAAAAAATGAACTAAATATCCTAATCACTAATCTATAATGCTATGGCTTATCAGTTAATCGGTACTGTCTAAAGTCAATGCATGTATTATCTAGGTATTTTGTGTGCCTTTTGCCATGAAAAATCAGAGTTTTTGAAACGAGTATCCTCCCGCGATGAATCATGGGGTTCTATAGAGGTGTCATGTAACTGCTAATAATGACGATGAGAAGAAGAATCCACTATCCTTGTATGAAACTGGCTAACTCGCCTTCAAAGATGTGTGCATTGTAGACGATATTTGAGTCTATATACAACCTAAAGGCATCGTCTCATACTTGTGCCTAACGCAAAAAAAAGATGTTAATACTTTAAGAGCTATAAAACATTCTGTTTTAAATATTTATAAATAATTTACACGAATCATCAATGAAGAATACCCGTGATTATCCATTACACATGGAAGGATAAACATTTCGGTACTTTTATTTTTCATAAACAGCTACTGACATTCAAATCTTCGGCACCGAAAGTCTTTTATGTTTGCGTAATACGATAAACAGTTTAGTATTTTTTTTTTAAATAACAGTTCTGACAAGGAAGAAATGCGAGATTTGACAGCACATAATTAAATTAACCATAGCGAGCAGCTTAACAGTAATTATAAAGATTTCTCCTGGCGCAAGGAAAACGCACTCATTTAAAACTTGACATCGACATGTCACGATGAATTAACTGTTTTTTTTTTTCATTGTCTTTCTTGGTTATGTAGGTTACATTTTATGTATTTTCTCTAGGACATTCTTCAGTGAAAAATTTCCTGCTCGCGTTTTACAACCATCTTAAAAATTTATCAAAAATGCAAGTGATTAGGTTTGAAGTTGTACTCGTTCACGAAATGAGGTCTTTGAAGAATTTAAATATTTTAAAAGAGAAAATGTAATTTTGCTTGAAAGCAAAATTCAATCTCAAAAGAAAAATCCCGGAAAGGAAAATAATAACAATAATCAAAAGATCTAAAACCTTTTATTCGAGTCAAACCCCATCCTCTTGTACGAATTAATAAAATGAATATAAAATAAAAAAATCTAAATTTGAGGTAATTTTTCGACTCACATATAAATATAAATACAGCTACCATCTTTTACTTTTTTTGGGGGGGGGGAGATGGACTGAGTCCTTGACTCTTCCTTTCATCTGATTGAAGAAAATGTGTGGATGGGTTATTATTGAGCTAAAAGCTCTAGTCATGGCGGGATAACGGCAATAGCCGAGCCTAAATTAAAACTTCATTGGCTACAGCAATTCCATCCGTTACCCTAGGTGAGTCGTATCTTTTACTGATAACATAATCCTTAAGTACTTATAAGGACTGGCTTAAAGGGACGAAGCAAGAATGCTTTTCATATTCCCCGTTATCTGTAGAGGACAATGAAAGGATAGGGTGTTATTGAGCTATATATAAATATAAATAAAGCTCTGATCATGGCAAGAGGGTAACAGCAATAGCCGAACCTCAGTTAGAACTTCATTGGCTACAGCATTGCCATCCATTATCTTCCCTGGGTACCCATTTTAGTCGCCTCGTACGACATGCATGAGCTACATTGGGGCTATTCTTATCCCGGCCACCACACGGGAACCTGATAACGTAAGAGATAATGCAAGATTTTTTTTTTTAAATGTAGAAAATGTATATAGTTTTACAAAAGGTTTATAATAGAAAATAAAATCAAATGATAAGAAATTTCTTTTTATTAGTAGTAATTAAGTTTAAATTATCTACTTTTATATATTATTATAATTAATTAATTTAGAATATAGATTAGTTGATGATATAGAAATTATTCGAATCTATGAAATTCCTTATTAAAATCATTATTTATTAAAAATAAGCGTTAATATTTGGTTTGGTAATCAGTTGAGTAATATTGAACTTTATTCAAACATGTCGAAAATCTAGTCATCTCTTCCGTACACACACTCTATTTTTTCTTTTTTTGTATTTTTATAATGCATACTTTTAAATGCTTCGTGCTTCCTCTGGAATTCTTAAGAAGTTATTCTCAATGTATTTTCACGATGTTTTTGTGTAGCATTTATTCTCAATTCTGTTTCGTTTGTTTTCAGTTCGATAAGTTTAATTGTTTGGGGCTATAATTATCTATATATTCTGATTGCATTCATTTAAAATTATCCAGTATTCTAAATCCATTTAGATCTCATTAGGTAGGGATAGGAAGATCATTTGTCTGTTTTTTTGTATTTGAAACTAAAATAATTGTATAAGCATTCCGGTTTTCATGTGAATCAATGGAGTTATTAAAAGATACTTCTTCTCCCTGCCTTTAGTGTGTTCATTACGTTCTATCATCATCATCACCATCATCATCATATCCTTGCACGAAAGAGGAACATTCTTAGCGATGAAAGACAATTGTGTGATAATGATGACTGATCATCAACCATATCATTTGAACGGATTTTAATTATCTGCATCTCCAAAAGTATTCATCATTGATTATTTATTTATTTTACAATGTTCGATGTCCCCTTTTGACGAATACAAGGTCTGGTATTTCACCACTTCCAAACATCTTTACTCTTTTTTTTCACCTTTATTTGGTGTTACTCTCACTTCCGTGTGCAACCTTTATCATTAATGTTTTCTATTCAATTATTAGTGTGTCACAACTAATGAATTGGACTAAAGTCACATATCAGGTATAATAAGTGGATTATCGCGTGTATAAAGGCAGTGAACTATCGTGGATGGTTCGAGGATTGAATATGAAGTTCTTGTACGAGGTTTCCTAGTTAGTCTCCTAAGAAGCACATTTAAGCAACGAAGGTGCCTCAAATATCTTATATCTTCCCATACATAACAGCGTATGCAATTCTCACTGGTCTTCAGGTGCACGAGTCTGTTCCTTTATTTCCGGAGAAATGCTAATTTAATATGAATCAGATCATTTGTCTTCTGCAAATTAATGCTATGTGTGAGAAGTTTTATACACGCTAACAAGCTTGATATAATCCAGAAACATTCCAATGATCTATGAATAAAAACACTTTTTTAACTCATCTGGTTTTTGTATGAAAGTATATGCTAAAAAGAGTTTTTTTCGACGGGGGGGGAAGAAAACCAGACTTAATTGATGTAAATCTATCATTCTGTTGTGACACATAGATGTTTCTGTTGCTGCATTTGATATCAGTGTTTGGTTCATTCGTAAAATTAACTCCTTCACTGTCACAGCTGTTTCGTTGGTCCTATTTCAGCTCTTCAGAAGGCGCTAGATTATTATTATTACATCACACCGCCAGGGAGTCCAAAGATTCATCGAGGGAGGGGATCAACTCTACAGCTCCTCGTCTCACTACTCCACCAACCTTCATCATCTAACACCAATGCCATCTACCGCCGACTACCACCACTAGTGCTTTCACAGACATTCACAAACAAATTATCCTAGTGAAAACATATTTTCTTTTAACCTGAAAGTGTTTCCATAATTTAAATATTATAGTATAATCTGAAATGTAATAATTACATAAGCCAGACAAACCAGCCAAAAGATGCAAAAGCAATTTACCCATAAAAATATACATGCACGAAACTAATCACTTTATCTTATGGTTGTGAAATCATCTGAACAATTTGATTATTATTATTATTATTATTATTATTATTATTATTATTATTATTATTTACTTCACCTGTTTTTGTAACAGAGCCTCCGTAACCATGGGCGTCCGCAGAGGGAGGGGGGGGCAAACGGAGCACTTGCCCGCCTGGGATCGAGTAAAATATCCCACAAATTATAATCATAAAAGTGATTGAGATATGTAACCTTACACACTCGACCATGGGACGCTTTATCTGTCTTAAAATTTTATTACGGGTTGGCCGGTTTCCGCCGCCCTCGGTGGGATAACCATAGTGATCAATTTGCAAGCTATAGATGGAGAATGGAATTCTTATACGATACGTGATTATTGAAATTATTATTATCTATATATATATATATTATTTCTTGTTTCCTTTATATTGTAAATTTATATACATTATGTATGTGATGTATTGATGCAATACTGTATTCTATAATCTACTTGCGGAAAAAAAACCCAAAAAATTAAATAATCAAATAAAAATTTATTGATATAATTATTTGTTTCCAAGCTTTGTTCCCCCACTCTGGAAAATTTTCTGCTGACACCCATGTCCATAGCTCATTCGGTATCGCTAATAACCTTATATATCTACTCTCTCTCTCTCTATATATATAAAAAGATAAGCCGAAATTTGAAACGTTTTATGTCACGATGTTTGTCTTACCGGCTTACCAGCTCTTACTAGCTTACCAACCCGGAACTCGGGGGGGGGGGAATTGGGCGCGTAGGCGCCAGGGGGCGGAGCCTCCCTAGTATATATATATATAGTCTGACCTGGGATATATATATCCCAGGTCAGACGAAATGTGACTCACTTATCTCGCACATTCAGACTGTTTAACTGAGTCTCCTATCTTAGAAAAATTAAATTTTCTGTGTATAAAATAAAATATTTTAGCTTATTTTATTTAAAAATTCATACTTTTGTTTAAGATTTGACAATAAATAAGACTTAATGAATTTTAAAAAAATCGAAACCTCGTAATTTAAAATAATATAAATTGTAAAGCGTATCTATAGCTTGAATTATGCTTACACCCATAAGTAAGCTGAGGATTAGCATAATGTACATACGAATGTAAGCTAATACTACTACCAATTTCTGCTTGCATCCATAGCTTTGCTTGAATGAGAGGTGCTGATGTCGTTTGAGAAAATGAGGAACATTTATAAGACGTTTCCAACGTAGGTGAATTATCTGTTCTTGTTCAGAGATGGTGACTGGAAACTCCAGTTTTCTGTTCTTGCAAAACAGGCAAATAGCGAGAGAATACAAGCAACTAATAGGAATTAGCAAATGAAGTTTATAAGAAGCCAGCTTAACCTGTCTGCAACAGCAGCTCACCAAGCCTAATACATTAATAGATGAGATGAGATGCGATAATAATTATTAAAATTAAGAAAAATTTTATTTATACCATTGAATGTTATACTAATATCTGAAACAGCATAACAGTTTGAAAGCACAGCTTTCTCATATCCTAGTTACTTTTAAATTCATGCCTAGGCATTGGCATTGCACTTAGCTACAACGAGTGTCATCGAACATTATCCAAGCGTCAATAAATTTGCCCAAGAGGATTCAGAATTTAGAATACACTCTTTCGAATTTGTAAATTCGAATGGATTTGGTGTTAAAGGGATTGAAAGAAAATAAAAAAAACCTTTTGTGATTTATTTTTAGTTTTCCTCATGCTCTCTCCAAATTAAAACAATTTAGTGCGAAATAGAAGCATTTTTGAAATAATTTTATAGATTTATCTTTATTTCTGTCTAAGTGAACGAAAAAAACAAACAAGTCTCAACTCAGAAAGAAATAAACAGATGAAAACACAAGCTGAGTGTTGTCAAAATAAAGAATTCTTCAAAGGCCTTTTTGTCATTTTGACATGCGAAAGAAAATTCTGTTGACAGACGATGTACGTAAAGCTGCTGAATATAGTTGTGACAGATGGCGTGTATTTTAGTACGTGATGTGACAAACGAGTTGGCACTACACGTGTAAACTCCATCAATATATCCTCTTTTGAAGGAAATAAAAGTGAAAAATGTAAGAAGTTGGTATAGTTGATGACTTAAAGGGGAAAAAACGCAGTGTGTGTGTTTGGCTTGTCCTACCTTATTTGACTTCTATTGTTCAAGTTAAAATCATTAGTGACGTCATGCGCGTGTGGGTATTTCTCCCATGACAACAAGGACTTAAAGCTCATCAGCAAATTCATTTTGAAAAAAAAAAAAAAAAAGATTGATATGGAGTTGTCCAAGTTTGAGGACGGCTAAGGTCTTTAATCTCTCTCTCTTTCTTTCTTTCTCCTGCTAATGCATTTAATAATCATCGTAAACCTTGAAAACGAGGTCTCATAGCACCTCACGTACACCCCCACCCATCCATGTCGTAGTTGAAGAGATTTTGATGTCTTTTCTTAGCTCAGATAATAAAGCCAAGAGTCAAGAAACTAAAAGTATGATTATCACACTTCTTTAGATTTTTCCCTCTTTTGTGATCTATGGTTTACTTTACTTGACACATTCGACACATGTATTTAAAGTAGATGTTGTTTATTCATCGCGCATTTCAACATCCAACTATTTAGAGGAACACAGATTCTTGGCCTACTTAGCATTACTTGATCTTTTCAAACGACTTAAACTACTAGTCTATTGGTAGGTTGTTAGAATTCTGTCCCTTCTCTAATGTTAAAATGCCAGTAAGTCAGATAAGCAGAAAAACATTTAAGTTTAAATCACCTAAATAAATCGCTACTTAAAACCCTCCTCCCATTTATCCCAATTTCGATTTTGTGCGTACATTATTTAAAGGGTGCATCGACCAGGCGAAAGCAGACATCCATAACAAGTCAATATTCGAATAACAAAGAAAGGGCTTCTTTTTTTTTGTTATTCGTATTTCCTTATCCCCTAAGGCAATTGTAGCTGGAGTTATCTATCAGCGTGGACAGAAAGAAAGATAGATAGGTAGGTAAGGTGGATAAAATTAACAATAAATCGGTTGCTACTCTGAAAGCGTGCCTCGTGAAATGTACTATGCATGACTCGCACGCCTCGAACATTGCAACAATACCAATTAGCTCGCTCGCACTCAAAAGAACACGATTATGCTGCAGGGATGAAATACAGGTGTGAACTATGTGTTGTTTGAAGACCCGAGAATAGCCGAATTTCGTGCACGACTACTACATGGATGTCATAACCCCCGAATGATTGTGATGGGTAAGAGCAATCTAAAAGTTTCCAAAGTGGCCAAAGGCAAAAACTGACCAGGAAGATTAATCCAATGATAAACACACATTAGTTCCTCTTCTGATAATCATCTCGACCAAAAAGACGACTACGCCCTTGTATCTAGATCTTAGTCCGTGCATCTGAAC